>NW_028259192.1:10305530-10608560 GCF_977971745.1 Zootermopsis nevadensis | reverse complement strand
CTGCTGGTGAGATTTCAGGTTCTCGTGGTGCAAGTGTGAAGATATCTTCTGGAATATTACGACGTGAATCTGGTATAATTTTACAGATGTTTCAGATGTGCTTGCTGCCTCTATCATAAGGGCAGAAACAGTCATATTTACATTCCCTGTTTATAGACCAAGTAACATAGTCACATCGGAAGAAAGTTTGTGCATCATGATAATTACAACTCGCCTAGGTGTGTGGCTGTTTGAAGCACAGGATGATTCGGTTTCCATTTTATTTATTTCATTATCGGAAAGCATATAAGTTAGACAAGGAGCTGGCCTGCAGAGTCTAGTTCAGTTGAGACTCGTATCATAGAAATGCCACCGATAAAGACCATAACTGGTAACGTTATATTCAAATCATCGGAATCAGTAAAACGAGAAAGATGTTATGAGAAGCCTTCCTTTTGATACAAGAGACGTCGGTAGTCGAGAGTTTTTCCATGAATTACAGGAAAGAAATACATCGCGTCTTTAATACTTTCAACCGAAAACTCTCAAGCATAAATGAACAGTGAACCTACATATTCAAATCTGCCGCTTCGAAGACGATACCAGAAAGGAAAATAACCAACAAATTCTAAAATCCAAAACTGCTCTTACACTAAACAACCTTCGTTGCGAGCCAGGTAGCTCAGTCAGTATAGTGCCTGACGAGAGGTTGAACGATCGGGGTTCGATCCCAGACAGGGGTGGAGGATGTTCTTCTGGTCTAAACGTCCAGACGGGCCCTGGGGCCCACCCACCAAAATGTACCGGGGACAAAGCGCTGCCGAGGCGTGACGCTGACCACTCACCCCCATCTATAGTGCTGAGGTTGAGAATGAGTAGGAGCTATACCTCATCTCCCTCTGAGCGCCTACACGGCGCATAGCGGGAGAGTCTTTTTTGACGACCTACGTTAAGATTTATGGGTTGGAACCGGTTTCGGATACCTGATTGGCGGCGAGGGTGACTGAAAGACGGCTCAAGTTTTCCAGGCTATTGGTTTCAGAGTATCCTATTAAAGCTTGCTAACCAGCAAACCTGAGTCAGTTTTTTCTGTTCTTTGCAGCTACAGCTCTTTATGCCATGATACATTCATTCTTTTCAAAATATACTTCCCCAATTCTGTTTATTAAAAAATGGCACCGAAACATACAACTGGATTTAATATTAAAATAAATACCAAACGTTACAACTGAATACAATCTTCCGATAACAGTAATGATGATTATATTCGATCTAGTAGATAGTCTAATACGCATCCAGAAGAGTCCTCAATCAAACCTCGAGTATGACGTCCCTATTAGCCCACAACTCAACCATTAACACTGACCATCAACACCATATAACTTGCAGAAAAAATTATAAATAATGTGGATCGTTTTCTTATGGGTTGTGACACCATGTTGCCTTTTAGGTCTTGTGATAAGCAGTTACACGACTACACACAGAAGACAACAATCCACATGCATACCGACTTCAAAATTTCAAATCTTATATTGTAAAAAACTAAAAAATAAACTGTGAAAGAATTAAATAGCACAAATCATACCTAAAAGCAAACAAGAAAAAAATATCAACTTTTTATTAAGAATACACACACATCCACGCACCTCGTCGAAAAGTGTACGCGTAAAATGGTATCTAAAACTATTCAAGTGGCTGTAGTACAATTGGAACAACAGTCCCTTTGTTAACCAAGCAAATAGAGGGAAATTCTGGGTAAACATTGTCAAGGAAGAGCAAACACTATGAAGGAAACACGCAACTCGTAAATAGTAGGCGACAGATACCGTAAAGGAAGTGAATTTATATCAGAGATACGAGGGGCCACTTCACAATACGGCAAGCAAATCCACCTGCCTTTGAATTCAGTTTCCCTCGTTAACCTTGACCATACCTAAAACTTACACCAATATCCCTCCCACTGGCAGGCTTCTGAATTAGGATATTACACTTATTGAACCGCACAAAAACCACTCCATTCCTCCTGGCATATTTCGTAGTTCGGATAACTTATTACATAATCCCTTAAAGCTCATTGGTAACAGTATATACCATCTGCTGTATCAACAACTGCACGTGTTTCTGCATGATTCTCGATACAAACACGGATTATTTCCTTAAACGCCATAAACAAGCAAATCTTTGTAATGGGGAATATTTTATTTGAGGTACGTACCTAATTCTTAAATACGTATTACAAAGATGGACTTCGGCTTTACAGGGTTAAATGTATTAGACCCAGCATAAACCACGATAACTCTCTCGCCAGTATAAGAACCTCTTAATTCGGATCCCAGCATAAACGAAGATAACTCTCGCCCTGACGTGTCTTTGATTTCGAGATTATTTAAATATCGGTGAGATTTCAGAGTCTCACAACGGCGAATAAATCTCCAAGTCACATAACCGAACAAAACGCACTGTTCTTTACACTTTCTGAGTTGTGCTTATATTTACCAGATCTAGCACCCCTAAGACAATCTTTCCCCATGGCAAGCATTGGCTTTGCTTTATTTATAGTTTCAACATTCAATATAATCCATTATTCCATCCCTCTTCGCCCCTATCTGACAACCTCGTCTGCATTTGGGATTTATTTAAAGCTGGAAGACCTAACACAAACCATAGATTTCTTTAAGTATTTCATAAATCAAGATCCCAGCACGTCGGAGATGGTCACCATTTTGCCTATACCATCTACAGTTTCTACTTCTTGTCTTCATTTCCCGCCAATAAACAGAGCCATGCCCCTGTGTTACTACAGAAACAGGTGTTAGTTTTTCTACACAGCTGTTGATACCGTACGATTTATACACTAAAAATGTTGATAATAAAACAAAATAGATATGAAATTAACGGAGTTTTAAAACTTACAACCAAATTCTAATGTTACTACAGTTGGGATTCCCAAACGTTGGTGTACGAACACCTGGCAAACACAGATAAAATATCTGTCGTAAAAATTTCAGCAAACACATGAAAAACTCACAACCACCGAACAAAAAGTAAGAATTACAAATATTTGTACTTACATGCTTTTGAAGACGCCTCGGTTATACCTTTATCTTCCAACTTCTTCTGTAAGTCCACATAGATGACACTGTACGTGTTAATGACTCCAAATAGGATTCCATTGCAAAGGAAACTTGCGATCATCACAAGCCATGCCCTGGTGCCACCATCTGGTGGTACAGTTGAGGTCCCTTCGTGTTTCTGACTCTCGCCGATATGGTTTTCCTCGTGTTTCTCCATGACGCACACACACACTCACGCACTCGCACGATTCTGCTGCTTTGCTGGTCGCCGAACGAGCAGCTACTGACTGCCACACAAGTTATCGCCTGGCGCTCGACTGGACGCGGTCCCCTCCGTCAGCGACTGCCAGCCGCGCACAAGGTCTGATTAAATACTCTGCTTTTTTCTTTACTTCCTCAGCAACAGCGAATATAAATAAAGGAAGTTATAAGAGGGGAAAACGAGCGATAGGGAATGATAGTGTGGAATGCCTACAGCGGGGAACAATAGCACCTTCGGTCTGTAAGGTTAATAGAATGCGGAGGAAGGTATGAGTGGATCCGAAACAGTTCAAGAAGATCATGCTGACATTAAACTTCTGTTGGTGACGTACTAATGTGGTCGAATAACAGACAGGCTTCACTTTTTAAACAAAACATGAAAGTTGTTAGAACTCTGCAGAATACGGATGAAGTGGAATCTGGACCGTGGCTTAACACCACGCCCGGAGACGTGTGTGGTGGCGGATATACAGCTCCACGCATTCTTAGCCTTGACACTAGATTGGGGGTGATTAGGTTCTCACTCTGGCGGCTCTTTTCCCGGTCGTCAGTGGACAGGAGACTCATGAACCCATAACCGGTCTAGACGTGGCAGTCCCTGGGTCAAGAAACTGCGTGCCTATATGGCGAAAGATAACAAGAATAAATTATGACACAATTGCACACTTACGGTAATTCGAATGAATACGCATATCAATTTTCGTGCATAATCGTTCCTAAGACGCTGCTACTCATTTTCTGTCGTCATGGATCTGATGGCGCCATCTGATCATCAGTACAAGAACCTACAACTATCCCGTGCCCCGAGCCAGTGTGGAATTTGGGGTTCTCGCGGTAGCGAGGATGTCAATGTTCATCTTCTGGGTTGTAACGCTGTGTGGACTTGTAAGCAGATACTAAGGTTTTGGATAACATACTGCCTCCATCTTCTGGATTGTAACGTCGTGTGGACTTATAAGCAGATACTAAGGTTTTGGATAACATACTGCCTCCATCTTCTGGGTTGTAACGTCGTGTGGACTTGTAAACAGATACTAAGGTTTTGGATAACATACTGCCTCCATCTTCTGGGTTGTAACGTCGTGTGGACTTGTAAGCAGATACTAAGGTTTTGGATAACATACTGCCTCCATCTTCTGGGTTGTAACGTCGTGTGGACTTGTAAACAGATACTAAGGTTTTGGATAACATACTGCCTCCATCCAAGTGACCCCTTTAAATGGACGTTCCAAGAATAATTGTTTTTATTTTCCTGTTATACCATGTAAAACAGATAGCTGATTTTTATAACATTTACCTTCTGTTGGAAACCCGGAAGAACGGAGATCACTCGAAATACCTGGACGTAAACGGGAGGATAGGAAATAAGGTGGGAGGTTGTGGACTGGATTCGTCGTGCTCTGCACAGCGACAGTCTACGTTCTCTTATGAATACGATAATGAACGAAAGTGTTCCATATAATGCGGAGAATTTTTTATTGTCTAACAACTAGTTAATTCGCAAGGACTCTGCTCCATGAAATTGGGGCTGTTTAATGACATTTACTTCCGTATTTCGTGTGCTTACAGTCCGATGACAGCTTGTGTTATAGATATATCAATTTTAAAATAACGAATCCCGTACTGGGAACGAAATGTCCTTCCAAATTGCGTTGTGCTGACCACGACAGTAGTAAGCAAGTGACGCATCCTTCACTAGTTTGGAAACAATTCACTGTTTTACGTCTTACTCTACACCTTCTACGATGTACTACTCCATCACATACCACGCAAAGACAACGCGGCTCTTGGGTTAGTAACCAATGATGTAGGTTCAGGCTATTTCTAGAACACTGGTGAGTGGACGGGAAAGAATGTTTAAGGGTGACTAAGCAAACTGAAATGCAAACCTTAAACTTAAACCTCTGCCACAATCCATTGTTCTCAGTCTCTCCAAAACAGATACTAGATCATGAACAGCTTGAAATAAATTTCACCCACATCGTCAAATTTGAGGTTTTCACGGCTGTGAATTTGAAGATGGCTGTCTTCTGGGTTGTAGTCTGGTAGAAGTTTACCGACATTTCAGAGGTACTGCCTCCATCATCGCCCTGATGATGGAGGCAGCAAGGACCTCTGTAACGTCGGTAAACTTCTACCAGACCACACAACGCTACAACCCAGAAGACAGCCATCTTCATTCATATCCTAAGAACAAAGTTTTACAAATAATTTCTGAACCTAAAGATATATTTAGTAACTGAGAATTTGAGAAAAAATCATAATGAGGAGCTTACTTCTTGTTCTTCATCTTGTGAGTTAGAGTATTATCATGTTAATTAAATTAAGAAAGCTCAGGCGGGCGGGGCATATAGAAATATAAATGTTTTTTAGTTGAAAATATTCATGGTAAGAGAAAACTTAGATGTAGACAGAAGAATAATGTTAAAAGTGTAATTTGGCTTATGGACTTCTACGGTCACTGTGATGATATTCCGGGTTCAGTTAACTAAACACTGCTCAAAAATGTCCTACACCAGTCGTATTAAACTCGGTGTCTACTTCAGGCAGATTAAAAAGGAGACGACCATTCCGCGAGCCATTACATGGGTGGAGAAAATCATAACTGCCTACTTTCACTGATCACAGGCTTCAGCTAAGGAAATTTTTTCACTTTCTCTATTTTCCCACAATCACCCGCAAATATGAATTTCACTGAAACACATTTCCGTTCCATTTAGTTAAAATCTACAACATATTTCACAAGTAGCTATTTGACATGCATCTGGTACTATAAAATGTATTAAAATTGGAATATTTAGGGCCGCACACTATGTGTAATTCTATAATTGAGTCGAACCTCACGAAATATGGAAGAGAGCCACCCTAACGAGGGAGTTAATTAATCTGATTATCCCGTGTTACTTTACAGTCCCTCCAGGACGATTCTCGAGTTACAGAATCGCCGATATACGTACTAATAAACTGCGATGTTTACTTGTGCCACGAAATGTTGACTGCCGATGAATGGCCTTGACAATAATCAGAGTTCAAGAAATAAAAATAACCCAAATGTCACGTGTTATGAGGCTACTGTACAGAACATCTTCCAGCACATTTATTCCTGACTTATGAGACTAGGCTCGTGTGCAGCGATTCTTAGTACAATCTCAGGTTACTTGGCTAACAAATGAAGAATTTACGCATACTAAAAGAGATCCAAGAAAATTTAGAAATCTGCGTCGGAAAACAGCCAAATGAGAATATAATTATGGCGCATGAGGTCTAAGAGTTAACTAACCTCATTATCGTTCATGTGCAATAACTGGCAATCGTTGGGATTCTGTTTGTTTTGTAGCTGCAGCACGTGTTTCACTGTGATTGCCATTTGATTAGTTAAAAATAAGGTAATTTTTTCATGTTTTCTGGAAGACTATAAATAAAAACATTGAAGTCCACAGTCTCTTGTCCAAAATTATACCAGTATCAAAAACCACGATGGTTTGCTGTGTTTTTGATAGGACCACCAAAGGAATTATCTGTCCATTTAGAATTTTTCTTCCGAAAGTCAGCCAAGAGTTAACCTCTAAGTCTGGAAGGTTTACGCAGCGCAAGAGTCGAGAAACAGCGTGACAATGTGCCTTCACACACATACATCACTTTCGCTGTAGCAACTTTTGGCCAAGAAACAAATACTAATGTTGAGATTCCAACGCACTCGACTGAATTGGCTCCGTGTGACAATTTTATGATCCCGAAACTAGTACTAGCCTTGAAACGGGCCCATTTTTAATCACCTGAAAACATTAAAATATGTGATGACATTACAGAAAGAACACTCGCAAAATTATGTTCAACGATGTATCCTAACAAGAGTATGAAGTGAAAAGGCTAGGTTTTGGAAGTAACAAACTAGTTTTTATTACATTTTATCAACCATACTTAACTAGTACTGGACAGATGTTTTTCGATCCTACTGCTGATAAAAGATGGTTGGTTAACTTATGGCTGTTAACTGTAGGTGGACGATATATGGAATTATAAGAAGGGGGTTATGAAGATTACCACATTCATTAAACGGTAGTAAAAATCTATTTTGTTTACGAAATTGTCCGTCAGACTTCGTACGTTACGGAATTATCCCGTCATTCAAATCCAGAAACTTAAAACCAAAATCACATAACAGCTCAATCAGGACATCCTGCTTCAGTCAAAATTCAAACTCATTTCTTACCAAACATGAAATAAAAGTAAAGTGCCAGCCAAAAGTTTAGAAACATACGTATTTTTCGGTTTGTAAATAATTTTCACTGATAGAGATCTGATAACATTGCACGTATTTGTCAGATATGACGTCATTGTCTTATACAGTCAATTGATTATAATTAACATACAAAACCTTTCATTATAATAAAACTGTTTCACACAGAATTTATAGATATTTTTATGATGCATAATCACAAAAACGCCACGTGCCTATCGCCATCAACCTGAAACCTGAGCATATAAATCGCGCGTGGGCCATATTACTCTATTATATTTTACAAAAAAAAATTGCCTAAAACAAAGTTTCATATCCTTTTAATATTATCATTGGTAACAAAGAAGGTAAAGGTAAATTGATGGTGGTGGCCTCTACTGGTGTGATGATTTTTATAAAATTTCTTATTTGTGAGTTTCTACCATAAGACGATTTCAAATGGTCATTGCACGTGAACCATTCCAGCTGTAGAGTCCAATCTTGCACTGGCATTGTATCAAGCTGATCGTACATTAGAGTACAATATTAAGCGCTTAATTGCACCCGTCACATGTGTAATGACGTCATGCTTTTTCCCCCTCAGCGATTCCATCATAGGTTACATAGCGACATAAGTTCGCACTTTCGCGCCAGTATGTTTACTGGGTCACTGGTCATTGGAATTAACTCAGTGTTAATGACAGAACATGGGAATTCCAAGTTCAGTCTTAGCATAACTTCGATATTTTCCTCCTGTCACTTAAGTGTCTAAAATCTACACTACAACCGTTATTATTATATGCCTTAAAGAATGAATGAATGAATGTGTCATATTTGAAATACGTATTTTGAAATACTTAACGTAACTCCGATAATAATTTCATAATAAAACAAAATAAATACTGCGTCTATAACACGCGAAAATAAAATAGTTTAAGTAGTTTAACTTCGGTAACCATAACAACCAAGGAAACCTTCAGATTCTCCACCCAGTCACTTGGGCTCGGCAAAGCATCTTCGTCCTCGTCCTCAGGGTACTGAAGTTGAGGACGAATATGGTTCTCGAAACGTTGGTGTCTTCTTCATTAAGCCACAGTACACGGCTGGTAGTCCAAGAATAACTCATTATACTTAGTCGCCGTAAAAGCGTCAGATCATGCATATAGTTCTCCCTGTAAAGTGGCCATTATTTTTGTTTAATTTTAACCAAAACTAGAACATGTCAACAAATGTTAGTAAAACTCTCCAATATAAAATTTCACGAAAATCTATTAAGTTGTTCTCAAGTTGTTTCATGCGGACAGGCTAAAGGACGGACAGAACGATTTTAACAAGAGCTTCGCTGGAGCGGAAACATCTACAGGAAGTAGCTTAATAAACAATAACGAAACCTTTATGGTGAAGTGGACCTACGCTTTGAGATGAAAGTCAAAATTTCGTTTATGTCCCCTTAAAATCAGGCTATAATTGTTTCCAATACGAATATAACGTACTAACTATTAAACGTCACAAAATACACATGGAATATATTTTGATTATTTAAATATTATGAATCTATAATTCGGTAATGTCAATTCCGGAATTTCGGAACCTCCTGTTACTGTAAGTATTCTTCTGAACCACCGTGTATTTAGAAACAGCCTATGTGTAGAGTAGTTAGTTCATTTTTTCTGCAGGGTTACTTTCTATGATTTGTAATAGGCTGTGGAGAGTTTTCTTTGTGTTGCGTAATGCTTTGCTTTCAAATTTAACTGGTTATGCATTCAATATTATGTCACATCGTGTTCCATAGGTTATCAACGAAAAGGTGCGGTTGATGTAACTCTTTGATATACATGTATAAATTTTTAATTATTGTTTTATGCGCACTGTTTCTGCTTTTTCCATACTATATTTGGAGGCAATGTTGTACATTTTCATTTTTATTTTTGCATATTTTGACGTTATATATTCTTTCAGTCATGTTTTATTAAAGGTTATATTATCGTTGCAGCAGTAATTTGACGCCCTTATTTTGACTCAAAGGCGTAATATATTTGAGCATCACACTGTGGTTTGGTAATATTATGCTGCCCGTCTGCAGACAAAAAAGTTACACGAACCGTACCTACTATCTGCAGTCAATTCCCCTACACTGATTTATAGCATCCCCTCCTTCCGGTCAACATAACCTATGTTCAGCTTGCGTTGGGGGAACCTAAAGATGAAGGTATTTGCCACTGCATGTTCCTAATTGTTATCGCAGTATCTTTCCACCTTCTCAATGTTCTATTTAATAAAGTTTAATCTTTTTAAACACAATGGTATCCATATGTAACACATGCCTTAACACTCAATAACACAATGCAGTACTTACTTGATTAGTATGATTCTCAGGATAATTCTGTGTATTCTCTAAGCAAATTGGAAATCTTGAACCAACATCACAATTCCATGCTTAATTTTTCCTTCCGTGGTCGTCAATTCATCGCGGCTCTAGTATACGGCACACTAGTCGAGAGTAATGAAGGTTGGCTTTCGAATCGATAGTGTACTTCCTATGCCAAAACATATGAATTAAGGATGTCATGTCTTACACATATACCTAGGTAAACACCGTGTAAACCTTTCACGACTTTGGTACTGTACTGCCACACTATCTATATAATTAATTTAGCGTCACAAATATGTACTAGCCTCTGCATTATATGCGGTATAATTTAATAAACACTGACTTAACCTTAAATATCGATACAACTCGCCGTATAATTATTGACTCGTATTTCATTCCAATCTCATGTAGGTTACTACATTTATTAAGTTGGATTTATAATGTGGAAATACGAAAAAATAACTATTGCAACTTTAATTACTGTTACGTTTACGCCAACTTACTTGCATATGATTTTCTTTTATTTAGTGTCAATCAATACAGTTCGGCACCTTAACCTCCCACGTCTTTCTACAAGATTACACTCTCGTATATATATCTGGGCATGTTTAGGTGAAGACAAGAAACAATTATCACGATAATTATGTGCTATTTCATCGTTAAACACGACGTATTCAACGGATGTTTACTGAACGTAGTGTACAGTGTTTCTATGCAGACCATGCGGTTTATGTCAGCATAGAACTAAGTTAAATTCTCTCAATAGCACATAATTTTTGTATTGCGGTTCTCTAAAGTGATTTCATTCTTACATTTTTAATAGGAAACAAGTCCCTCACCTTAAGTTCTGTATCGATCGTGAGTCGGCTTCTCACCTCTTGATACGTGCAGTTCCATCCGGTCGCCATTTTGAACCTCTTTCTATAACGCCGCTATGTCCCAATCAGATCGACCGTAACAAAGCTCAACCACGAAACACAACCAACACATAACCATGTTGGTATATGTCGTCATAAATAATCGCTTGTAACGGATCTGGAAAATCAATGTTTTAATGCAAAAACCGTATAGTTTTCTTGAATTATAATAACACGCGAATTTAAGGAATTGTCAAGTCAGCTCTTAAGAGGGTAGAGTTTGTTACTGACAGAAAGTCCAGGGATGTGCTAGTAATTTGATAACAAGGAACTAATTTTTGTTTTTGTGTTGGCATTTGGAAGTAGGGATGGATGCATACGTATCGATATTTTGAAACTGTCGTATCGCCTGAATCATTTGACATTTTCTGTGCTGATACCAAAGGGCTCAGATAATTAGCCAAAAATTAACAAAGAGTGAATGAGCCCCTCCAGGTTCCCTGCAGAACACTTTTGAAGATGTCATAAATGGGATAAAATTAAAAGGTCGTTGGTGAGATAGTGCTCTGAATATCTGAGAAAATTTATCGACCGAAGAAAGAAAGTATAAGGAGGATAAGAGGAAATTGCATCACGAGGAACTTTATAATTTTTAAATTGAAGGAGGATGAGGTAGACAAAACATGTAGCACACATGAGGGCGGTGACAATGCAAAAAATTTGGTCTAGAAATCGAGGGAAAATACCATTTCGGAGACATCTGGTAGCAAAACACAAAATTTTGAACACAGCTAAAACAAAGTCCAACCACCAGAATCTATACTGAATTAGTTCGATCGTAAATTACACGAAGTCATAATCTAGAAGACAGTTACCATTTTCAACGCCGTGAAAATCTCAGATCTCACAGGGTACACAGTCCAGTACACTTCACCATCACTTTCCATCTTTTGGCCTAACGAGAGTAAAAGCAGTGTTGCAGTGGACACTATTTATACCATCCAAGAGGCTAAGCTAAGGCCAGGAACTCTGGCACTGTTATCAAAAAGTGAACGTTTTCTTACTAATTTTACGGTAGACCCAAACTGGTGTGAGGGAATGGCCAGACGTTTGTCTAACAAAAAAAATCCCTTACCCTTAAACGGGCTTATATTTCAGGACTTTTCTGACAACCAAAGTTCGACTGACAGTTATAGAAACATCGACAGACTTCAATAAAGATTAATACCAGTGAAAGATCCGAATTCAAAAATGCGTGGATAAAATGCAACAAGTCATAAACCTTCAGGGAACGAAAACCACTTTTCGGAAAGTCCTTTCAAATCAGGCTAATAATTTTTTAAAAAAATGTATAAATATTATTACAATTTAGACACGAGCTTGAGGCTGGTCTTACTCCCCCAGTGTTCCCGAAAGCGAGGTTCTCGCCATATTTGTTTATTACGGCAGAACAGGCAGTCATGAAATGTCGAAAAAAGTGTAAACATGAAATCAGTAAAGAAAAACACAGAACAATAACAGAGTTAAAGTGTTTTGCTGCTGTAAGGATCATGATTGATGACCCCCTACCCCCAAAGTCATTTCGTTGTCATGAACGAAAGACTACTTGTTAATTTAATTATTTTCAGGTAATTTAAAAAAGGTTATCAATTGTACAGAATGGTGACTGTGACTGATAAATTGGAAAGAACTTGTAAAGACGTCATGACCTATTTTAAGGCACTACCTAAGGATTTACCGAGGGGCTGACGAAAATCATACAAACTCACTCAGCAGAACATACTTGACGAGATTCGAAGCTGGGACCTTTACGAACATAAAGCACGAATGCTTACAACTCAACTACAGGATTCAGCAAATTGGATGAAATTCATAATGATCCAAAGCAATTAGGCCTAATTTAATCAAAACAAGCTATTAATAAATGAGTTCCCCAGCACATGTATAATTTTACTCCATCTTCAATGCGTCAACTTCAGGATCAATAAAAACAATTCTACCAATGTTCTAGTGGAACCTGCTGCTTTCTTATACAGACTTGAACAGGCATGTCCCAAGAGAGGATGAAATGTTGATGGTACTTTTTGCGTTCATATGGTGCAATGAAAATGAATTTTTTGGCTGCTGATAACACAAACTCAATTTCAGAAAACTAAATTAATTTTTTATTATGTATCTTTAAAATACAAAACACCATACCACAGAAAACAACAGAAATAAAAATATATTTGAAGTTAAAACTCAATATAATTATTACAACAAACAATAACCAAACCTCACTACCTCACATACGAAATTTCATTGCACATCACAAGCAAATGTTAAATGACGTTGGGACCCGGTCACTTGTTACAGTCCAATTCAGCTCCGGATTAGCAGCTAAAATATTATGCGTTGATATTCCACTGTTTATTTTTAATGTGCTATTTCATTTTTCACGTTCTTTATTGTTGTTCCATAAGTCTTCCAAAAGAAACCACCCTTACGCTGACCACAAAAGCTCAGTTGGCGGCGTGTCACGCTTCGACGTTGGTGACCCAGGTTTGATTCCCGGCTGGGTCTGTAATGGTTCTGGAGACCATATATTTCATTCCCTTTTTGAATTCTTGCATTTACTTATTTTCTTTTTTTTCCCTTTACTCACATTTCTCAAGGTGAAAAATTGAAAATGCATATATATTTATAACAATGAGGCATTTCACATTTTAAACTAATTCTGAACACGGAGGATCTTGGATTGTGATTGTAAATTCAACAAATACGCAAAAATCCGCAACACCAAGAACATTTAAGCATTTGCTGCACTCACATTTTGCAGCTTTTTCGTCAGCTACGAATGTAACTTAGTTTACGTTGCAGAAATCCAACACATCGCTGGTTGTGCAGCAATTCCTCGCTGAGAAAAGCATTCCTGTCATCACCCAACCACCATACTCTCCGGATCTCGCTCCGAGTCACTTCTGGCTGTTCCCTACTCTGAAAATGGGCCTTAAGGGGGCGCATTTCGCAACCATGGAGGACATCAAATCGAATGCAACGGCCGAACTCCGGAACATTCCAAATGAAACCTTCCGCTGGTGCTTCCAACAATGGCAGGATCGATGGAGCAAGTGTGTGTGCGCGCAAGGGTCCTACTTTGAAGGTGATTAGGTAAGCGTTGCCATATGTTCTACCATTACAGTGCTATACCACAATTCCGGGAACTTTTTGACTGCCCCTCGTACATGAAACACCAGGGATGTTGGTATGAGCGCGGACATCTCTTACGTGTTACGATGACAGCACCAAAATTCTTGGTAGAAAGATTTAAACTGAATTCCTTCACATCAAATTTTCCTAAGAATTTACGCTTAAGAGGGAACACATTTACTTCTGAACAATCTGTAAGCAGAGCTTTTAAATTATGCATAATTCAATATCATTCAATTTTGGGAATGCCCCCATCATGCTGTTCAGAATCTTTTGTCTTCCAAACTGCTATTTAAAAGCAAAAATATTAAAATATTCAGAACTATAATTTTACCTGTTGTTTTGTATGGGTATGAATGTGATCTCTCACATTAAAGGAATAACTCAGTTTGAGAACAGGTAACAAGAAAAAGTGTTCATGTGGATCAATAAAAGGACCACTGGTGAACTGAAAATGGCAATGAAATTTTGAGCTCCATAAGGGGAAGAAATTTCTTTACTAGACGAGTACTACCAGCTTCTCATAAAGTATTCTACTCCATAGAGTTAGTTAGTTATTTATTTACCACAGATAATTAATCAACCAATTTATAAATTAACAGACTCACAAAAACAATATCTAATTTCTTATGTAACAGACAATAAATAAACATGTCACTTAAAAGTTGATGTTGGAAGATTGTTGTTTCAGGACGTTTCTGAGACAGAATATTACAAACAGAGCTCTAAACATTAAAATATTCAAACTGTAAAGGTGGCGACTGACTTGTAACATTTACTCGTAATGTAACATTCGCGGCGAGCATGTTACATTACACCACAACTGGTGTGGTGTATCGAATGCTCGTTTTGAACGCTCGGCTCGACTGTGCTCGTGTGTGCTCCATTCATTTCATTCAATATGTCGGACGTGGAGGTTGTGTTATCTTTGTTTCATTTAATACGCTACTCTTATCTAAAGAACTCGTGAATGCTCGTTACGACGCCGCTCGACTGACTGACTGACTTGTAATGTAACACTCAAAGGGATTCGCGAAAAAACCGACAACACGATGGAGCGCCCGCGAGCGTGAGCGGCTCGCATCGAGCGGCTCCGTTCGCTGTCTTCACTTGTGTAATGCTCGATTTGTAACACGTTACATTACAGGCAAATGTTACAAGTCAGTCGCCACCTTAACAGGAAAATACATTCCATGTGAACAGCAAACGAGCAGCTGAACATAATATTTCAGGCTCGAACGAGGTCTGAAAAGTGAAAAAAGAATAAGACTGCATACTACTGATCATAATCATGCTTATACGTAAACTCATGCACCCCCGAAGTTTTGCGTTTTGTCAAAGAATGAAATTATTAAAAAATATCTCATATGCAATAGAATGTTACGTGTACAGATTCAAAATTTCATACACATTTTTCATTCTGATTGCTGTTGTGATTTTTCTGTTGATGAGTGTTTTTTAAATGATGTTGCAATTTCTTTGATGGCAAGCATACCTTCTTGCAGTGCATTCACAATATGTGAACGATGATCATCGTCTGCGCCAGATGTCAGCAGCTTCAACACTAAGTCTGAAAGAAAGTTGAAACTTATTTCACTTCTCTGGCTTAGGAAAAGGTCTTAATGAGCCTGTACTTTAGTGCGAAGTATTATGTTACTTCAGCAGAAATTTTTTCTTCAGTTTGTTTTCACGGATTAGACGACTTAATGCTGGTACTGGTATTAAAAAAATACTTTTGGCATGTCTTTCTTGGTCTTCCTCTTACTCTCCAGCATCATAGATTTATAATTCGACACTATCATCACTTAATCAGTGATAACTAAGTCCTACAATCAGAGTTATCAGATTTAGTGATCAAGAGAATGAGAACCGATCTGGTGCGATATAAGTTTGAAGCAAAATTTATGGTATTTTTGGAGTCATACACCACCCAAACAAAGACTACAGTAGAAGATACAATTTAGAATAAGTTTCAAATTGCATCTATTTAGGATGTTACATATCACACACAAAAATATATAAATAACGCAAATAATCAATCGGTATTAGGACTGTCCATGGAGAAGCAAGAAGGGAGAGACAATTCAGATTATACAAGGTTTTAGAAGTACTGATATTATTTCACGGTAGTGAAAATTAGGTTTTAATAAAGAAAGACAAAAGTAAGACACATGCTGCCTAGATAAGATTTTTAAGAGGCGTTAAAGGCTGTACTCATTTGGATAGGTGAGAAATGGAAAGAAAGAAAAAAATTAAAATTTGGAGATATTTTCAGTCAAGAAAACAATTGAATACAAATCATATACAGAAAGTCAGATACAACACAGGGAGAATGACAGAAGAAAAAGATAATTAGAAATGCTTTTAATTGTCAGCCATAAGGAAGAAGAGACACTGATCATCCTCAAAACTAGTGGAATGAAGCTGTAACAGGCAAGTAACCTAAGATAAAACGGCAGAAACATAAGAAGAAGCTACGAAAGGAGCAGAGTTTGAACACATTCTGACAAAAGTCTATTAACAGCTTCTAATTTTGACTACCCAGATTACAGGAAAAGTGTCTGTTGTTTTATATTTTCTGTAAAGAACTCACCGTGATATTGCTGCATGGTTTTGAAAATTTCAGCAGTGAGGTGCGACTGTAAGTATGTTAAAATGTTAGAAACAAATCGTCCAGATGCATGCAACATTGTCTGTGTAACCGCCTGAAACAGTACTAATGATGCCAGGTGCAAAACTAGAGCTGGATCCTCTGAAGAAGTAAGCTGTTCCAACAAAGCCTGGCGATGTGTTAGCAGCTGTGATCTGAAGCAAAACAAAAGCAGAATTCTTTCAAACGCTATTACAAGAATAGCAAAGAGTACTCCAATATATGAGATTTGAGGTTTTCACAGCGGTGAGTATGAAGATTTCTGTCTTCTGGGTTGTTGCGCTGTGTAGTCTGTTCGATGTTTGCCAACGTTTCAGAGGTCATACTGCCTCCGTCATCAGGGCAATGAGTATGAAGATTTCTGTCTTCTGGGTTGTTGCGCTGTGTAGTCTGGTCGATGTTAACCAACCTTTCAGAGGGCATACTGCCTCCGTCATCAGGGGGATGAAACATCGACCAGACTACACAGCGCAACAACCCAGAAGACAGAAATCTTCATACTCCAATATAGTACAAATTTGGTCACTGGCCACCACCTATAGCATACTGTTAGTCCTTGACCTTGTCCCTCAGACTGGTGCAAAAGCAAAATAATTATCAAACAGGATAATTCCCTTTTGAATCTTTCAAATACTTGTCACCCTTAATTTGGCAAAATGGGAAATTAACAGCTAGCCTTCTTATAATAATACCAGGATATTTAGACACATCAGAGAAGCAAAATAAAATTTTAAAAATATTTTAGACCACTTGCAAAATATACACATTTTGTCTTTATTAAACAAGGGAAATCCATTTACATATTACGTCTAGTGAGGACCAGTGGGGATGATCCCCACTATGCGCTAAGTAAAATCTGCCACTGGATATACCATATTTCCTTGATTTTAAGATGCACATTTTTAACATTTTAAAACTTCTGAAATCGGGGCGCATCTTATAATTGCTGGCGTCTAGGAATTGACGTGTCTTACAACTGACTGCATCGTAAAATTGAGGAAATATGATAATACAAGATCTTCTACACAGTCCAATCTCTTTGCACACCTTTCTTTCTTTTTGTCAGGCTTACGGAGAATCATGTCACAAATTCCTGGTCCCAATGCACCTTCAACACAATTTAGGACTTCTTCTACTGAATTGGTGTTCAGAGACTTGTGTAATTTGAGGAGTGGTTCCTTGCTTTCATTTGGAAGATCATTCAGAATTTTCATTCTAACCTAGTAACAGCAAAGGAAAGAAACATTTACATCGAACAGAACTGAGTCATATCTTAAAGAAATTATAAATTAAATTACTGGCAATAAGAGTTTAAAAATCTCAGCCAAAACATTATACCAACCTAATAAATTGTAACTGTTATATAGTAAGACTTCTTTTTTACAATGCCTGTATTTATATATAAAAATATTGACTAGGATTCAGAACAGCGATTGTCATAAGAAGGTTTATTGTAAAAAGAGGTTTCCAAGAAAGAGATTCTACTATAGTTCCTACAGTTATAAAGCCAAAGTGGAAATCCACAGTCACATAATTCAATGAGTCACTTTGGATGTGTGGCAAGGACTGTTACATACTTACACACACGTACACACACAAAGAAGAAGAAGAATTTTCTTTATAAAATGTGTTGATTTATCATTTTTGTTAATTACTCACTTACAACTATAAATACAGGTAAACCTCGATTTATATCGGGGATGCGTCGCTGGATGAACCGGCATAAATTCAAACACTTTTTATAATGTAAATCAATGGGAAGTCAATGACATGCGTTCCTGGCACCCAAACATTGACGACTCAGGTTCCTCAAAAATTGACTTCGCCTTATCTGTGATAGCAATTTCAGTCAAGGAAATGTTTTTTCGATTCATGTCATCCACCCATAGCAACAGTAAATTCTCCATTCTTTCTAAAAGTTTACTTCTGCTATAACTCACTTGCGTTGCACTTACTCTCGTAGCCTGTTGCATTGACTGTTTTATTTTATATGAATTTTTCATTATGGTAGTCACAGTGGAAGGAGGCAACTTCATACTTCTGCACACATTACGACGGGTATCACCACCTTCTATTCTATGAATTACATCCATCTTATCTTCTAACGCAATAGACCTACACAACTTTTTAGCAACACATTCACTTCTCTTACCAGACATGGTGGCTCTTCTACAATTTATAAATATAAAACAGTTGCTACTGCAGAATAGTGGTCGAACAACAACACAAACACGTTTAGCACACAGTTTTCAGCACATTCAATGTGTCAACAAGGAGCGAACTGAGCGCATTTTTCCTTACTCCCTTATCAGGCTGAATGCAAATGACTCACCGTGAAGAGTGACCAATGCTCACGTGTATGAGTAGAGGCCTTGCGACGGGCCGATCCCTCGTCCAAGGAGTCCTACCGAATGTCTATAGATCAAGCCAACGGAAAGTTGGGACCCGCAGTGCTCAGGCACTTGAAGAACGGGTCGTTCCCAGTATTACTATTAGCCATATAACAATCTTATCGTCAGGTAACAATTTCTGTACCAAAAATATATAGTGATTTTACCTCAGGTGACAGTTCCTTTGCCTCATCATACTGGATCATGTTCTCTTGAGCAACATATGAGAAAATCTCATTGGTCATTTCTGTACACAAAGTCTTGATGAGATACTTGGCTAATGGTTGTTCAACATTCTTGTCACTAAACTGTTTAATTCCTTTCTCAAAGAGTCTAACATTTGTAAACATTGCATTTAACTTATCTTGAAGTTCACTGTGTGTTTTGCGTCTATTTTGGGCTGTGGTGGCCATGGTGCTTTCAAATATAACCTCAGCTGCAACTAGGCCAGACATGTTCAGCAAACTACAATAAAATAAATTCAAAGCATTACATATTGTATACACAGCCACAATTATAATTTCTCCAGTTCTGAAACTTCAACTGTAAATTATCTGAGAACCAGACCAGTCTCTTCACAGCTTTTTCAGGTGGCATTAATATGCAGTACTGATAAAGCATATAATATAAGTACATACAATATTATTCCATAATTACCCAATAATAATATTTTAGAAACTACATTTATTCAATGCATATACGGCTCAGGGTCCCGCGCTGTAGCCGCGCGGTCTGAGCCATCATGCTTCAGACCGACGATACGGAATGCGTGCTGGTTCGAGTCTCGGGGGAGAAGAAATTTTCTCATGACCTTTCGACCAGTGAATGGGACCGGTGCCAACCCAGCATCATGAGGAAATTGGGGAGCTACAATGAGTAGCGTAATCCGGTCATGAAAGCTAGCAATGGCTGGGGGTTCGTCGTGCTGACCACACGTCACCCTATATCTGGTTGGATGATCGTTCATCTCTGCTTAGGCATGTGAACGTGAGGCCAGCAGCCAGCTAGTCGGCTTTGGCTCTCAGAGGGCTGTTACGCCACGGATTATTATTATATATATATATGTGGCTCAGGGCACCCTGAAGATGAAGGTGATTCATTCCTCAAAAATGCTGATAACCACCTACAAGAATACATGGTATCATAAACCAGAACATCACAATCTACAATATTACAACCAAAGGTTCAATACTGATAACAAAATCTTATATCAGACAACACAGAGATGGAAATATAATTAACATCATGAAACAAAACAAATGGCCTTATTAAGAGAAATTTTGGAAAATAAATGTTAACAGAAACAAAAATAAGAATATATAACAACTTTGGAATATGACAGTGAGGCATAAGTACTGAAGAAAATGGACATCAAAAGATTGGAAACATCACAAACGAGGTTTCTATGACTTTTACTGGGTATTACAAGACTATATCATCAACAAAAAACAGATAACAGACAAAAATTGTTTAAAATATAATCGGTAAAACAGAAAGAAGGCTGCCAGAAGAACTAGCTATATATAACACACTACAGAATGAAAAAACACACAAACAGAATACTAGACACGTATCACAATATTAACCACTAGGGCAGAGATCCTAGATGGCCAAAGAGGACATTCAGAGACACAATATATCCAAAGAGTTTAGAAAAAGGCAGTTAGGTATAATTCTGAATATTTAACAATAATAATAGTGATGATGATAATACACTGACAGTTATATGACTTCAGTCAATCCATAAATACTTACGGGTGGATATGATTTGCAATTTCTACTATGAGTTCGGCAAGGTCATCACCTTCTTCTTGCAATAATTCATCAGCAGTTAGCACACCTTTGATCTCTGCAAAGCTCAAGAGTTCCAACTTATTAACGGAACTCTTTGATGTCTTCCCACTTGAAGCTGTCTCCTCATCTGAATCATCTCCAGCTGCTGCTTTCCCACGCAAATATTTCTTTTTTGTAGATTTTGTCTTAGTTTCCCGACCCTATCCACATGAACAAACTTAGATTTTTACAATTATGCAAAAAAATAACAATTACATTAGACAGCCAAGCTACACTCTATCTTGCCATGCATGGAATTATTACGTTTATATATAAACATAAAAAAATGCATATAATTGTTTTATTCTACATCAAAGAATACAGTAACATAGCACGTTATTTAGCTCTTCCTTGAACAACTTTACACTTCATATAACAAACATACTTGTTACTTTACAGATAATCTATTCATTTTAAACTTGTTTCAAATTATGGGTATTAGACAGTCCTGGTTAAATAGCATAAAAAAATCTTGAGAATTCTGTGTACTACTGTCTAACATCAACAATTTAATAGGGGTATGATTATAAGAGATACGAATAAAAGGGCATCCAGCTGAACAAACAAATCACATCAAAATCTGTCCAGAAATCAACACAAAATGTTGAAAAATGGCTAGTTCCTAGAAACTATCAATTATTTCTATGTGATAACTAGGACGCAATATACATATTAATGCATCTTCAAGATTATCTTCAAATTTATGATGTATTACATAATGCAAGACTTCACATTAAAACTGTTACTTCAGTTCAGTATTTTTATTGCAGGGAGACAAATGTCCTAACGCAGTCTGCCATGATGAAGAACTGTGAATTTAAATGCCTTATTCTTCTTCTTTTTCGGTTTTAACAATGTTTGTACATTGTCCAGTACTCTTTATGGGTCCCCAACTTTTCAGTTGGCTTGATCTATAGACATTCGGTAGGACACTGCGGACCCCATGCCTTACTCTATTACTAAAATAAATATTTTTGTTAATGAGCAGTATGTTACTTTGATGAATATGGTACCTGTGTTCCTCCACCACCTTTCCCTCCAGTGGCCTTTTTACGTCTTTCCTCCCTACGATCACTCTTGGTACTTGATTCATCTTGCTCTGCAAGACCTCTGTTGTTTTGCACCTTACTCTCTGCCTGAGCCAGAAGATATGCTCCAGACGAGACAACCTAAAATACAAATAATTATATTAAGTGAATAGGGGGACACCAACATAGTGTATTTTCAATTCTAAGTCACTGGTCTTGAAATTCTTCTACTGCAGATAAAAATATATTGTTGCAAAACGAACCACACCCGACAGATATTATGCTGCACAGGGGCAAAATTTTTTTCCTTGCTTTCACTAAATTTTTGAAAATATACATTTTAATATTATCCTCTCATATTCACCCAGATATTCCAAATGATCTCTTCCCTTCAGGTGTTCCAATGAAAATTTATTGATTTCTCACATCTCCCATTGATGCTATGTGCCTCACCTCTCATCCTTGATCAGATCACCTTAATAATACTTGAGAGAACAGATTTCGATGACAATTTTTTAGATAGTGACACTGAAACTTGATTCCTTAGAGAGAAACTGTGACACAGTTGCTGAGAACTGAGGAACAGCTACAGAACTTAACAACAGATCAACAGAAAGGTTGAATTAATTTATGAGAATTGACAAATGTAAGTACATAGAAATATTTGGCAAACATACCTCCTCAGCTTTCTTCTGAATAATGGCATCAAATGGCTTGGTAAGTTTCTGAATAAACTGCTCTGTGAGTACCACAGTACTACAAAATACGTGCACATTCTGACTTGTATATTTGTTTTTGGAGTTCTTCAGAACTTCTGTTAGAATTTCTTTAGCATCTTCTGGTTCAAAAAATGATGGTAACAAGGGCTGCAACATAAAAAATAAACACATACGAATAAAGTGCAGCTATATTCATTACAAATTAAAACTAGAATAACTAAATCTTTGACCAAGATCTGCTATCAAGGAAAAGTATGAAATATGTCTGCTAGCAATATGACTGAAAACATTATTACAATCAACAAATCTTACATTCTTGTCATAACAGAGTTGTCTTCAGCAGGATTTGTTTTAATATATCAACAGAATCATCTGTGCTTTGACATTCTTAAATCATGTCATCAGAATCTAATTTAACTCTACAAAGTAAATGCAAGCTGACTGGCCTTTAGTAAACCACACAAACAAAACATGCCATGAGGGTACACTGAGTTTTGAGGTGAAGATACCCAATTCTAGACTAAGAACAAGGCGGAGGTAAGCAACCAGCATCACCCTCTAGTCACTTTATCCAATTTACTAGACAGGATAGATTGGCTCCAGAGCCAGCATGGATGTGCTGGCAAAGACAAAAATATGTGCATTTTATACAACATTATTAAATAAACATCTGAATAAATTAGAGCAGAAAATTATAGCTCATAAACAAGGCAGCTCATTCACCTCCATAAAATCATGTGGAAAGTACAGAAAAAATTATATTATTACTATCCCCCCACTTAATGGTACCTACACCTTGTCTTGGTGGTGGGGCTTGAGTACCTCAGTGACCCCAAGAGCTACTGGTAGGGCCACCCTAGCCTGATTGGTCGAGGGGGAGAGGTCAGACTAAGACAGGTACCCTGGTCCTCCAGGTTGGGGGTTGGTTGCAAGGCTAACAACCTTGCACCGTAAAAAGGAATATGTTTCGAAACCTCAATCAAAGCCTCGGACAGACGGACCAGAGGATAGGACCGAATGGAAGAGTAGAATTCAGGAGGCCATGGACCGAATATGGACCAGAGAGCCACAAAGAAGATTATTAATATCCACATGAAGATTATAGTAAAACTTTGATTGTATGCATTGGGTTTTACATTTTATGTAATTTCACATACTTTTTGAATGGTCCCAGCCAAATTCCCGTAAGACCAATGTTAAATTTTAACTAATTTTACATTTCCACAACTTTACGTATTTCCTGAATTTGCACTTCATTTTTCTTGTCCTGACTATGGAAATTTACCTGGTTTTACATTTCATATTTCAGTTCTCAGAAATAGATTCCTTCCCTGTCAGCAATCAGGAATGGTTGTGTCTAATAGCCCAGTGCACACTTACACTTTCAATTGGCTCATACATGGCTGTTTTTTTGTTATTCCTTTAATTTGCTTACGGTTAACAAACCCATAAAACATTCTATAGACAGCCATTTGTCAATCAAACTTTCATCCCTTTACATGCCACTAATAGTCTCTTCTGCAGTGTGATTCACATTTTACAAATTTGTGAAAGGGGCCGTGGCATGTTATGCAGAAAGGCAAAAGACCGAACCTTCATTTTTTTCCTTATGACATCGTAATCATAATAGCGGCAGTGACGCTAGAAAGAGAAGTTCATGTGGTAACATAGATTGAAAATTACATAATTTTGGATTAATAATATTATTGGTTATCTCCTCTCCCCTCCATTAACCCAAATAATAATTTAGTATATCATGTCCAGAATCTTTGTTTAAAAGAGCCTAAACTGCAGAATGGAGAAAATATCATATTTCTGGTACACAACAAACTGTGACGTATGAGACGTGAGATTCTCATAATGGCGAAGAAGTCAATGATGATCTTTTGGTTGTGATGCTGTCCGGAATTGTAACACGGTATCAAAATTTCAGATAAACGTATTGCCTTAATTTTCAGGGTTGAATGTTGTACTCACCTATAGGTCATGGAATCACAACCTGTAAGACCACAACAGGCAACACACTGTGATACTTACCATGATATTTACCATGGATCCTGTGGCAACAGCTTCTTCAACAGCCGCTTCTACTTGATCAAGTACCTGTGGGCCTAAAGCACATGTTGGTAGCAGCAAAAGCTTCTCATTTGGGAAGTGTCTGCGGACAAACAGCTGATGGTCCTGGATACCCAATCTTACTAAAGCATCATATTCTGTAAACAAGTTTATTACAAACACTTATTAATGTAATTTACCTTAACTCAGGAAAACATACCATAGAAACTGTATACAAGAAGAATTATGCAAGATTATATAAGATTTTCCACCATTGCACTTTTTCAGAGGACCTGCTATAATGCTAATTTATATACCACATTGTAATTATCCTTTTGATTTATTTTATTTTAACCTTTATCATATCAGAATAGAGGCTTTAAAAGTTTGTACCACAGGGCTGCTGTCCATCTTCAACTTGGGGTGACCATTTTAAAATGTCTGCTGAACCAACAGTGAATATGCTATTTCCAGTTTGTTCTCTTTTTTTCTCTACACCAATACTGTACACACTCAAGTTATACAGAGCATCCAGTGACCTTATGACAGCACTCTAAGGATCTTATTCCTGACATCATTCCCAGTTAGAAATGTCACATGAACATAGGTAAGATTCTCTAATTACAGAGCTAGGGATATTTTAAACTTGGTCTCTGACACTAAGAATATGGCGCTGAGGAGAACGGTGAATATTTGGACCTATGAGGGCTGGAGAAAGTTGCGCAATGAGAAACTTCAAATATAATTAGGCTTATCAAGTCAAGGATGATGAGATGGGCAGATCATGTAGTCTGCAAGGGAGAGAAGAGGAATGCATACAAGGTTTTAGTGGGCAAACCAATTGGAACCCTAGACGTAGGTGGGAGGATAATATTAAAATGGATATTAGAAAAATAAAATTAGATGGTATGGAGTAAATTCATCTGTTTCAGGATAGGGACCAGCGGCGGGCTCTTCGGGTTCTATAAAATGTTGGGAATTTCTTGAGTGGCTGAACGACTGCTGGCTTCTCAGAAAGCACTCAGCTCCATAGCGTAAGTAAGGGATATTTGAAATTTAAAATTATTTTAAATTTATATAAAACATTAGTCATTCATGCATCTTGAATGACACACAATACAATGACAGACGTACTTCCAGAATGATCAAACACCTAACATTTCAGTTGACACATTGACGGAATACCTGAATGAGCAGTTCCATGATCGATGGAACGATATGGTGGTCTGCAAACACAGACACCAGACCTCACTCCCCTATACTTCCATTCAAAACATGGTGTATGGATGCAAAGCAAACAGAAGAGAGAAACTACATCATCGATGCTGCAAGATACATGAATCTTGTATTTCAAATATCCACAGGTCCATAAAAGTGAAGAATCAGACCCATGTCCATATGACATTTCAGACAAGAAATGACCTCAGGAATAAGATCCTGGCAAAATGACATAAATCACTGGACACTCTGCATGTTATAAGTCCATAAAGCATACTATAGCCCATAAAACCAACATCAACAGTTACCAAAATACAGCATAAACTTACGGATACATTTAGAATGTATAGAGTATATAGAATCTGCACAATAAGATCACAAAATTTGAATTTAATACATCCAACTAAAGGAAGAGAGAACCACTCAGACAAATTGGATTACATACTTGATCACTCAAGTGGTAAGGTTAAGAGGTTAAAACAGTAGTGAAAGACTATAAACTTGAACATACCTAGGTAACCATTCTGTTTGTAGAAACTGTTCACCCATTCATTCTGTGATCTGGAGTATATGGAAGGAATATACATACTGCTTCCGCTTTGCTGCTTCCCTGTAATGACACCTGCGACTTGCTTTGTCTCCATCAGATTACCAATTATAGCTGAAAAATTGATTTAGTTATAATTGTGCAAAGAATTTTGACAGAAAGTACATACATAAACACAGTACAATTTAAACTGAATATGATTTAAGTTTTTATTTCCAACTCTAGCACTCCACTATAAGAGACTTGTAACTTAATTTCTGAAAGATAACCTGAAAAAATTTGGATGCACGTTTCAGAACCACAGATATTTTCAATATTTTATCGCAAGCACTGAAAGTTTTCATATATTACTCTCACCTTTAATATTATTAGCATACAAGAACTTACACTAAAGGTGAAGAGAGATTAATAAGCTGTTTATTGAACCTTATCCTAAGCCACATGAATTCAGTCCACATCCTCAAACCACGACACTTCAATTTTTGTGACTAAAATCTTATAAGCATTTCTCATCCCTCTCATACATACTACATCTTCTGCCTATCTCATCTTCCTTTGTTTGATCACGCTAATAATGTCTGAAGAGTACAAATTGTGAAGAGTGTCATTACACAATGTTCTGCAGCCTTAGGCAGATTACAGACTAAACATATTTTCTTCTTCTTCTATGGCCTCCTCACTAAACATATTTTACTTTAATTTATTTATTTCATATCCAAATACACACCATTCAGAGTAAAAATCATTAAATAGAGTAATATTAATAACATAGAAAAAAAAGGAGGCTGGGGAAAATTTATTATAGAATAAATATAAAAGTAAATTTACAACATATATACAAAACTATATTTGAAACCAATATTGGGCATGAACTTTAATAAATTACTGGTTAACTCACAATAAAACAGCCTTTCTTCGACTCCACATTGACTAAGTAATGTTGCTACTGATATGGGACGCAGAGCAGCAGCTAAGGCCCCTCTAACACACGCTTGATTGCGAGCCACATATGATTCAGTGAAGAACACCTGAGGATCGGTCTTATCTTGTTTTCCATGGATTGTCTTTCCAAGCTGTTTCTCAACCACCTGAATACAATTTTAGACAGTAACTAATTTAAGGTAGGATCTAAATAAGCATGTCTTATGATTCAGCTATGCAGTTACTCTGAATAATAAGTTTACTCCAACTTCCTGTAACAACAGTAGAAAGATGTACTCCAACAAAACACAAACCATGATAGTTTAATATAAGCATAACATAAAGCAGGCTTTATATGAGACTTACGTGGACCAAAATAACACTCTCCTGACAAATTTTAGTGTATACCCCCAGTATGAAATTTAGTATAGATCTGTCAATATTATCCTTCTAGGTTGTAATGACATATGGACTTGTAGGCAGATACCAATGGTTCAAAGAAAATTTCTGTTTCCATCTTCAGCCTCCAGACAGTATGTTCCTCTGAAACACTGGTATCTACCAAAAAGTCCACATGATGATAAAATCCAGAAGACCAACAATGATACCCTGAATGCCATAAAAATCTCAAATCTCAGTTAATATAAATATGTTCAGCAGTTTCAAAACTGAAACAAGCTAGCAGACAAATACAAGTGGACAAACATATAGGCACAACCTCCTAATGATTCATTTTATGCACTTCATGCAAATAATATAAAAAATGCATATTTTCACAATACTGTACATACTACAAGTTGCTAAGCACAGCAAAGACATAGACAAAGGTACATGGATCACAGATAGGCATAATATTCCACGAGTACAACTTTTGTATTTCATAAAACAAGCATACCGTAACTAGTTTTTTTCCAGATATAATATTTACCGTCTGTAAGAAGTCGCTAGGCAAATCATATTGTCTTGTGAGGTCACTAATTGTGACCTGACCTTGCTGAAGCAACCTTTCATTAACTTCTTCTGCAATGCGACTGACATATGTCTTATCAATTAACTGGCCAAGAACCAAGGAACAATTCTGATCTGTTCGTTCAATTTCAGCGGCCCTTGCTGAAATCTGATTCAGGTCAACACTGAGCAACTTCACCAGGTCCACAAGATTGATACGACCTAAAATTAAAAACAACTTGTAATTACACAAATGTCAGATTTCTTTATCCAGTCTCTGTAATATCTAGTATAAAGTTATGAACCCTGTTATGAAAATTCAGATTCCTTAAACTTTCATACAGCTAGTTCAATACCATTCTCTTCTTCTTCAAAACCATTTTCCTTCTCATAAAAATTAAACATTTAAGTCTTCAGAAGGAAGATAATTACATACCAATACTGCTTCAAGTAAAAAAGGGTGTTCCAAGAGCCTAAACATGGTAGCTTTTGCTGCCAACAACTAGCATTAAGAGAAGCAATAAGAGTTGATCATTAGCGCTGACAGTTTCTTAACATGGTAACATTTTCCAAGAGTTAACAATGAGTATGTTTTTTCTGGCAACTAGCAAGCTGATGGCACATGACAGTGGTGAAAGCTTTTTAACTTGTACAATAGTTTCACAACACACGGGTCCTTTTGGGTTAAAGAATATAAGCCACAGAATAAACACGAAACTTGATCCATACAATCAAGCTGCATTTCTATCGCAGCTATGGATGCAAACACTACATAACTAGTTCAAAACATACTGTAATACTAAAGTTGAAAAGTAATACCTCCATGTACGTAAAGTTCATCTCGAATTTCTCGAGTAAGCTGCTGCGGTGTAACATATTCCTTTCCATCTGTTGTAAACACCACTTCAAGGAGTTTCAAGTCCAGAAGTTTCGTGACAATTTCAATGCAGTTTCTTTCTGACAGCCTGGAATAAAATCATGTATATTAAATTATATGGCATATCACATTAAATCTATTTAAACCAGATGACAAAACTCCAGATATACATAAATAGGCATGTTAAATATATTTATTTGTTACCCTAATTTTTAAACGTAGCTGACTGCTACATCACCTTTGAACAGTGGAAGTTAATTGAGCTCTTTGAAAATCTGCAGCTAAACGCTTAACTTCATCCCATTCCACGGCTGTCATGTTGGCAAATATCACTTACGATCAAGCTCGAAATTTGCCTGCACGTAGCTCCCCACTAAATCCCATCACGTTTCATATCATTGTAGGTAACGAGAATGGCGAGAAACAAACGAACGGGACATAGCGAATTCAGAGGTACCAACATTATAAAAAGATACATGTGGCATCTAGTTTGTGATGCATGTGGTTACCCACAGGGTTGTAATAAGCCTACGAAAAATAGACTTTAATTTGGTCAATTTCTGTTGTGTTAAAAAAATGGCAGCAAGCGAAATATTATCACGTTTAGAAACAAATGCTATCACCGCTGAAAACATGATTAAAAAATTAAAGTTAGAGGTATTCATTTCAATTTTTAGTAGTAGGTTATATTTCTTATATTGGACATAGTCGTTGTTGCGGTATGTATTTAGTAATAAATTGAATACGCATAAAAGGGGAGAATTGAAGTAAATAAGTTGTGAACTGCAGCTTATTGTATGTATGACAGATTGGTCTTATCTGTTAATAATTTAACCTAAAAATTACAGACTGAGATTCTTTAGAAAAGGGCATGTGCCTTAGTTGTATTAAGTTTTGCCAAATTTTTAATGGAAAGCAGATTGCAGTCGGATGATCAGTAGACAGCAATGGTTGGAACACTATTCATATATATCAGAGTTATGGTGTTTGGCTTACAGAACCTGAAGGTTCATCACTGAACTCACCAGACCCTGTCCTGGGCCAACAAGATCCAGTCTCCTTCAACTCCTATCTCCCGTAGATCCTGCTTGAGATTATCCTCCCATCTATGTCTAGGTTTGGTAGCTCATCACATGAAATTTAACTTTCTGCATTGGTGTTCATGGAGGTATTGTGTTAGTATTGTAACTGAAATAACACCTAATGTGTGGCATACAATTTTATGTCTCTCTAAGTTAATCTTATGTAACTTCACCTATGCTTTAAAAAAAGCCAAACCAAATCAAACTTATCTATTACGCTTGCAACCTTAAGCTAAGGCAGCAATACTTTGGCTCTGTATAATATGGACTATGGCCAAATCCCTTGCCTGAGTGGAAGTTGGTGGGAAAATGTTGAGTCAGTAGTAGAGCTTTTTAAATTGAAAATTAATGGTTACTAAATATTGAAGTTTGAGTGAATTAATGCCATGTTATTGTGTTTTGTTTCCCAAAATGGGACCAAACAATATACCATCAGCCGCTTTTTAAAGACTGGCACTGCCATTTATTTGTATTATGTAAAGGATCAAGTGGTGTCAGTATTACATTACTGGCTGAGCATATGACCCATAATTGTTCATGAGAATTTAACTTTTTGTATTAAACAGTAATAAGCTTATTACAGCAATATCTTTGCAGAAGCTGGCTCTGCTTCTTTTCTTCAAGCACCAGACTCTGTTGTTAAAAGAAACCAAAGTAACAGTAGCTGAAGCCAGTTTCCTACCAAACGTACCAGCACAAAATCAAGTGCCTGACTGCAGATTCCCACCACACACAGACTGCCAAACTCCACCATAGCCTTGTTTCCATTTCTTAATTTTATACTTGTAATAATCAACCAACAGGCATGATGTTTGGTATAATTTTGCTCATAAAATGAATAACATATTAATTATTTAACTCAGACATTATTATTTAAAAACATAAATTTCAATTTAAAAGGCTCTGCCAGTAACTCATCTCTTGCCTAGCAGGTGCAAGCTGAACCTGGTGGAAGTCCATGTTGCTATGGAACAACATTATTTTATGTGTTGGTCTCGGCCTAGGGTGTCCAGTGCTATATCAAGAAGCACTGTGGTAAAAAAAAATTGCCCTGGAACATGGCATGGCATGGGGACCAAAACCATATTCTACAAGCTCTTATTTAACATAATATATTTATAACTAACCACTTGAATTTTAGCATTATGAACTTTAAAGTTTTCCTATTAGGTATAAGAACATGCAACTTACACTTCTAATTTAGTGACATGTTGAAGATGTTGAGGTACACACAAAAAACAGTGTTGTACAAGATGGGATAGGTTTTATGCTAGGAATAGTTCCATGTAAAAGGCTTGCAGTAATACTGCCAAGGAGTTGGAAATTTATGTAATAGTGAGCATTCTCAGTCATTGGTGACAGACTAGATCAGGAGTGGAAAAATAAAAATAAAAAATGAAAAATTATACAGGAGTTTCGTATCTGCGAGACCTTCAGTGAAATTTATTAAAATGTTGTATAAAACAGTATAAACTCCACAGAATAATGATATGTTATCAACTGTAAATAACAAGTGTGCATCAATTAATTAACTTACAGAATAATTGCAGAACTAGTTTACAAGTTTGATAACTATGAATAAGCAGTTCTGTTTACCATTTGGAAAACTGAGGAATGATGGAATGATAACATTAACCTGGATTTGAGGGAGATAGGTGATAGAAGAACTGGTTTGGGATTATGTATACTGTTGGGATTTAGTATGAGAAATATCGAACCTTTGGATTGCGCTACCAGAGATTTATTTGGTTATTTTATGTTCTATTTTGCTATTTCAGATTGCTGAAGTTAAAAGGTTATCAGCTGAAGAGAAAAATAAGACAAGAGTAAAAGCACTTGAAGCAGAAAATGAACAACTAAGAAAAGAAATTGAAGAATGGAAAAATAAATTAATTAGATTAGAAACTGCAAATGGAATTAAGCAGGTAATCTTTCAACAAAAGTGCTTTAATATCTTCTCCTTTATATTTTTATTTTAACTAATTTAATATTTGTTACCCAAGGTACCATTACCTTCAAACATGATCAGTATATCACAACCTGATATTAAACCTATTAAGATGAGTCCACCAGCAGAGGAGATTCCTAAACCAGTGGCATCCAGTGAATCAAATCAGCAGCATTGTGATACGGCAAATAAGAAAAAGAAACCTGTTGAAGGAAAGAAGGCTAAGAGTGGAGGTACTAGTGAGGGAGCCACATTAGAGGAACCCCCAGTTGATGTTGGAAGACTAGACTTCAGAGTGGGTCGTATCATGTCAGCAAAGAAGCACCCAGATGCAGATTCACTATATGTGGAAGAGGTTGATGTTGGGGAAGAAAAGGCACGGACAGTGGTAAGACCTTGTTTATAACAATTGGTGTAAAATACATGAGTATAAAAAATTGTATTTTACAATGAGAGTAAATTGTTTTGTTTTGTTTTCTTGTAAGGTGCCCTTTATTTTCTGATTTAACCAAAATTGGAATGAAAAATTAAAATCCCTTCAGTAATTCTTAAGATTTTACATTTGGACACACGAACAAATACCAATACCAGTACACGTTTCAGCCTTAACAGACCATCTTCAGGTGGTTCTCTTTGAATGGCCCTTATATTTTGTGTGAGTGGTTTGGATTTATTAGGGGCTCCTTTACAACTCTTGACTTTTACTTTTTCATTCTTCTTCTCATTTAAGTGTTTTTGTATTTTCTTACTTCATGTTTCTTTTGGTCAATGCATAAATGTCCTCCCTGTTTAAGCACCTCTTATGTTCTTTGTGTGATTTAGGTCAGTGGACTCGTAAAATTCGTACCTGTGGGAGACTTGCAAAACCGTCTTGTTGTTCTGCTCTGCAATCTGAAACCAGTGAAGATGCGAGGAATAACTTCTGAAGCCATGGTGATGTGTGCAAGTACTCCTGAGAAAGTTGAAATTCTACTACCTCCTGCTGGCAGTATACCAGGGGATGAAATACATGTGGAGGGTTATCCTCGAGTGCCAGATCCTGTTCTCAATCCTAAGAAAAAGATTTTTGAGACTGTGGCTCCAGACCTGAAAACAAATTTAGAAAGAGTTGCAACATACAAAGGAGTTGCATTCACTGTCCCTGATAAAGGTGTTGTAACCACACCCAGTCTTGTTGGTGTCAGTATTAAATAATGGTGGTGATAGAGCTTTCTCTAAGAAAGATTGAGTATTAATTCATGTGCCTTCAAAATTAAGTATCATGTTTTGTTTGCAGTTGTTCACAGTATAATTTGCTGTAAAGCTAAGGAGAGTTCTGAAATAAAAATGCAAGTGTATAAAATAAATAGTATTACCTTTCATATTTGATTTTAGTGTCAAAGATGTAATTTCTTTACCACTTTTCATGTGCTTGAACTATGCTTTAACAATCATTACACATTAGATCAGGGGTCGTCAACCTGGTCCCTACCACCCACTAGTGGGCGATTCAAGCTTTCATGGTGGGTGGTGGGGGTTTTTGTCCGTTGTTACAAATTTTGTTCTTCCTCCATATATCGAATACATTGCTAACAACTTCGTGAGTTTGACTTTTGAAAATATGCTTTTGCAATTTACTTTAGAATTCCATCTCTAAACTTTAAATATAGATAATAATTTACCAGACACTTCTCGAAGTATACTTGTGGACGAGGGAGCAACAAATGAGCTCCGTAGCCAAAGGCATGAGTTTAGTGCAAATAATGAGGGCGGGGCTTACCACCGGCCATCACTCAGTCTTCGAGCTGTACCTCTTTCATGGTGGTGGGCCATACGTGCGGCACCGGTGGGTGGTAAGGAAATTTTACCATAACAAAGATACAAAAGTGGGCGGTAGGTATAAAAAGGTTGACAACCCCTGCATTAGATGGTGGGCATTATATTTATTTGTAAGCCATATACATCTATCTCAAAATAACCTCAGACCAGAGAACCACATGAGAAAACTCTGTAATTCAAAATAACTGTTAAATATCTATCAGTTATTTATAGTGAATGTACACAGTATAAAGTTATATCAAACTAAATAAGTGCTACATTACTAATAATTAATTCAGGCTGGATATTCTATACATTGATTGGTGTTTCGAAACTGTTAGAACATGCTTAAGCGGAAACTGGAGTATGCCTTCCTCACAGGTATAATAAATGACAATGAAGACATTTACTACAGGCCCAATAACTTGAATGCCTACCAAATCTAGGTTTTTATCTATAATATTTATTTATGTGTTTCAGTACTCTCTTTCTTGTATGTATATCTAAGGAATTAAGAATTAATAAATTATCATATTATTATATGAATATCGCCACAGACCAGACTGAGTTCTTTGTAGGATGTTTCCAGCCAATAACCTCGCTCTTGTCTGAGAGTCGCATAAATCAATTCAGTTCCACCCACCCACCTTTTCCACTGTCCTTGTTAAATAAACCTAGAAAGAAACACAATTCTTAGATCAGGACTTCATGATTATTATATGAAGCTTCGTTCAGTAAAACCAAACAAAATATGTTTGTTCCAACCCGAATTGTAGTTACTGGTATTTGTAGAAAAGTTTCAGGGTAAATTCTGAGTAGAGTAGTTTTACTTCAATTTACATCTTCAAATTTTTAAACTCTGCTTTTTACTTTTTTATGGACTTTTCATATTGCTATTGCCACACATTCTAAATGCACCCATCTAGTGATGCCTTCTGTCTGCAAAACTACTGTTCTTTCTTTAATATAATGAATGAACAGTAAATCATAATTTTTAATTCATAAACACTTCTTTGAGTTCTCAATTGCATTACCAACACCTTGACCCAAATCAATAACCTGTGTCATACTTAGCTATTCTGTAACATCTTGAACTTCCAACACTTGAAACTGTAAATTGTGGGAATGCCTAATGAGAGTTCACCTACTGACTTGTCACAGGCTTGGTGCTATGCTATAAATATTTTAGTACACAGTCAAAGGATATCGTTGCTTTCTTTTAATGCTGAAAAAGTTCATGCTCTTTGTAATAGGGAATTTAAGAACATGCTATGGTTTCTATTTCTTCTTGTGTTATATTATGGCAGTCTCATGTGATCTAGTAAAGGAAGTGTAGTTCATTTCGTTCTTCTATTCTTTCACGTGTGAATATGTCTTGGTTTTTCCAATAAATGTATTGAGTCAGTGTATGTAATGAAATTTGTTAAAAAATAAGTAAACTATTTTCCACATTGCTGGCAGTTGGAGATTAAATAATGAAGAGCTCCTGTTGAAGGAACAGAAAACATATAATAATACAAAATGAAAAGCAACATTTCTGATGTGCCAGTTTCCACACAGTCAGTGTCAAAGGAGAATCAATACATGTGGGAAGTATTTGTGAAGACCTGGCACCATTATCTGTCCATTACAACTATTCCGGGCTTACAGAATATCCATCACACATCAGGCAAACTATCGTCTTTTATCTGGACTCTCTTGCTTATTGTGGGTTTTGCATGTACAGTTCGAGACGTATATACTACCACTATAGAATACCTTGCTTACCCTGTAATAACATCTATGACAATGGACCAAGTGGTAGCTTTACCATTCCCATCAATAACAGTCTGTAATCTGAATCGTATTCATTGCACAAACCTGCGAAAACTTGCAGCCAAGCACTGGGGTACAGAGCTGGGAACACGCCTGCTGGAACTTCATATGCTCACCAGCTGTCATGTGGACTTTTCATGGACACCAGTCTATCACAAGAGAAAAGAAGAGTACCATGAACAACATACTACATATCCAGATGAAGATTCACGAGATACAAGACATTATCTTGAACAGGAGTTTGAGGAACTTACAACCACACCTGTTGAAGACAGCTCCATCTACACAAAAGTATAATTTAAACCTTGAATAATTATTTTACACTTCCAGTTGAAGGGTTATCACTTCTAAATAATTATTCTGTAGAATACTGCTACAAGGTTTGTAGACCATTACGAGATAAATATTTCACACTAACAAAATGACCCATTTTCCACCTGGCTTTTCCTTAAAACAAATTTTGCTGAAGTAACAAAATTGCTTATTTATTATTACACTCTTATAAATAATATTCTTATTGGTTAAAAGAATTCTACTTCATGTAGGTATGACCCACGTCTATTTTCATCAGCACATTGTTTTGACTTCTTCATTCCCCATTTCTAAGCATTGGAAAAGGGTGATTTCCACCACCAGTCACTCTTTTCTACTGTAAAATATCCAACAGTCTGTTTCAACAACTTATATGTCATTCTGAATATTATTATAGGGACATACAGGTTCTATAGTCAAGACTACATCAATACATATTTTTGTACATTGTTGATATAAAAAAATCCTTTTAATATGCCACATTTTTAAACAGCTGGTATGATATCCACTGACTAATATATTCCTTTCAGGGTCATTTTACACAAATTAACCTTTATCAACTGTGCCTCACTGTTTATGTGCAGTCCAGCTGGCCAAGTGTCACAATGACATACCACTAAACCATTAACCCCAGAGTTTAGAGTCTGGTTAGTATCCCCTTAGTACAGAGGTTTAAATCTCCTATTCCCATGCAGTAGAGATTAAAGAATAGTCCTACATTAGCTGTCACAAATTTAATCTTGTCCATGCATGGTATTAACAGTTACAGAAGGTTTCTAAAATTATAAATGAAGCGTATATTCCTTGAAAGAACTCACTAAAGCCCCAGCTTTCTGGTACAATTTTTACCCTGTCAAATTATTGAAAAAATAAATTAATTCCCCAAATTTTCACCTTTTAAAATCTTAGTTCACTTTCTAATTCTGCTTTAAGTGTCTCCTTTTCATTCAAAATGGTAGCAGACTGCTTATTTTTATGCCAGCATAGTGAACATCTTTCTGAAAACATGAAAAGTTGGTCATTGGTCTTGAAGAAAGTTCTTACTCCTTGTGTTAACATTTTGTATAGTTGAATTTATTTTATTGTTCTGACAACAGTCTAATAATGAGTCTTCCACTGAAAACACACCAACACACAAGCAGAGAGTGAACCAGACCCAGTCATTCAATGACCTGATGCACTTCCTGGCATTGTATACGAGCTTCTCCTCTGATATCAGGAAGCAACTTGGACATGATTTCAAGGATTTAATTCGCTCCTGCACCTTCAGTGGAAAATCCTGCTTAAATGAGACACTGTAAGAATATGATTTATAGAACTCACCTTTTATATATCAGTACCTATTATAAACAAGTTATAAAACTGCAAGTGAACATTGTCATCTTGTGTTTTAAGGGCTGGTCCAAAGACGTTTAGACGGAACATTCTGAGGTGCTTTTATGTGTTTCAAATACCGACTTTCAAAAAGTTTACTGTGGAGTACATTTTCTACTTATGACCTACAGGATAGATATATTTAGTCCTAAGATCTTGCTTTATACTCTCTGGGGTGCATTCCTTCAGAGGGGCATATGAAGAATCCAAGTAGGCCTGAAGTATTTTGGACTAAAATCAGTTTTGTTTTAAAAAAGACTACATGGATTTTTCTATGCAATGACAACTTATTAACAAATGATCACAAACTAAATGTTTTATTACCTTTAATTTTTATCATTCAATTTTTTAAGATTGCTGTATATTTAAAGTTAACGTGAATATTTTATATTATTTACCAATTTATATTTTATGGTTTTTAATATGTATTCAATATAAAACTAGGCATTCAGCTCTTTTACATAAATTAATAACAAGACAATACTAGACATTTGACAAAAGCCTTTAAAAACACATAAATCAATTTATGGAGAAGGAAGATAGTGTGCAGACTTCAGAAGATTAGAAGGGGTTGCCAGATAAAACATATTAGAACCACTTGTCTAAGGATATCACTGCTGTAACCCATGAAAGTGTTCAGTGTTTAGAATTAATTTGTACTAGAAAGTATACTATGACTTGGTACAAGAAAGAGTATATAATTCAACAATGTATTTATTAAATATGATATCTGACTCAAAATTGGAAATTCTGCATAGTGAAACATGGGCTCACCTCCCTAAGCAATGATTTTCATGATTTTACATCTTCATGTAAATTCACAATATTTCCCTCATCATTCACATTGCATTAAAACATTTTGCATGGCACCTATTAATGCTGTCTTCATAATTCAGTATTTATATTATTTAAGTGCAAAACTGAAGATGCCTAAAAAGAAAGATAAGGAATTATTGAAAACATGTTTTTGAAACTACATTATCTGATAAATGATAATTTATGTAAATTTTTGCAGATTCTTTAATCATGTCATGAATAGTGCATTTGGAAACTGCTACACTTTCAGTACAGACAGAAAAACTATCATTCCAGGTAGAGATTATGGTAAGTTTAATTAGTATAAGTACACTCTAACACAGAATTCTTCCTCAGCTGATCAAAAAATTCTGCACAACTCATACGGAGTCTAAAGGTTCATTGCCATGACCACAGGAGCCTGCCACTGGAACACAGCCTAAGCTAGAGGAATCCCATCCAGTCCTCATGTCCTGTTTCTTTGGGATCCATTTTTATATTATCTTCCCATCTCTGCCTAGGTCTCTCAAGTGGTTTCTTCCCTTCAGATTATCCATCTAAAATGTATGTGAGCTGCAGATCCTGCCCATCTCATTCTCCTTTATTTTATCGTCATAATAATAATAATAATAATATCTGAGAGACATATTTCATTTTGGTATAGATAATATCAAACATCACTGATTTGCTCAAAATGGTTCATAATACAATGAATTGATAGGCGTTAGATCTACAGTCTATAACTTTGTTTCAAACTCTTTTCAATGCAGTAAATATTTAATAAACATAATGAAAATTGATTTCTGGCTTCTGTAACATTTTTAATGCAATTATATCCGCAATTTTAAATTGGTGTCTGTAATAAACGAACTATAGGCCAATTTAAAAAAAACGTGTAAGATTTGAGGTTTTCACAGCGGTGAGTATGAAGATTTTTGTCTTCTGGGTTGTTGCGCTGTGTAGTCTGGTCGATGTTAACCAACGTTTCAGAGGTTAACATCGACCAAACTACACAGTGCAACAACCCAGAAGACAATGACGGAGGCAGTATGACCTCTGAAACGTTGGTTAACATCAGACAGACTACACAGCGCAACAACCCAGAAGACAAAAATCTTAAAAAAAAAGTGTTTGGAAAATATGAATACTCTCCAGTCTGTATGTATCTGTAAGGATTGTCCATGGAACTTTATCTGGATCAAGAGAACTACCTGGGAGCAGGACTGAGCCCACAGGCAGGAGCTCGGCTTGTCGTCCATAGCATTGGTCTCCAGCCTCTGCCTGAAGAGAATGGCATTACTCTCTCTCCTCATGCTGCAACCAGCATTGCCCTGCTGGAGGTAAGTTCCTGTACACAAACGTCTTCTAGATATATGTAATGTAATGGAGGAGAAGTACCAGTAATTAAAACATGCAGTAAACTGTACATCTACTGATGACTAAATGAAATGCCTTTTTTATTTTCCAGTTTATCAGACTTTATCTTAGTCTTTTTATCTATCCTCATATTCTCAATTCTCCTGAATGTGTTAATTTTTAGCCTATTTGTTTTCTTAAAAATGCAGTCTTAATGAAATCGTCTGTATATCTGTGTGTGTTTCCAACCTTTCAACTTGTGAACAAACTTACAGAATTTGACAAAATAGGGTATGAATGTTTGCCATGGGAAACCAGTCCAACCACATACATTTTAACCTTATAGAATGAGTGATTAAAAGATGGTAGATGTGCAAACTTGTGAGGTGGAGGCAACAGACCACTTAATATAAAGCATTGAAATTATATACGGTAACAGATTTTGGAAAAAAAATTACAACTTTTGTTAAGATAATTCTTTATCATAGAATTTAATATGGTGGTCATTCAAAAATGTTTGTGTTATTAAAAATGTTTTATTTCAAACATTATCATATTAAATACAAACTGAACAGTTAATATTTAAATTCTAACCCCCTGCAGTGAAATGTCAAATTTAATGCTAATTCATACATAGTATTAACATTCTACACACATCATGGTTAATTTCTGTATCATAACAAATGTGTAAGCACAACAATGTATATATTTTAATTATAGATATCTTATTCTCATCCTTTAAATCAATCATTTGTATTTTAAAAGTGTGAGCCCTTGGGAACTTGTATTATTGAAAAATTAAGACCTAATAAAAATTTCCAGGTGCGGATTAAACGTCTGAAATTGCCTTATATAACCAACTGTTCTACCAGTTGGGATCATACATGGTACAAAGCTCGGGTGAACGGTGCTTTTGGTTACTCTTCAGAGGTAAACTAATAACATACCATACACAGTCTATTAAAATTATACTGGTGAGGAAGGAACCAGATTAAAACACTGACAGGCTTTCTAAACAAACTATAAAGCCTATCAGTGAATATCACACCTGAGTGAAAACTCCAGAAAAAAGAAAAAAATATTAACAATACTTTCACCAGTCCTTTAGCTTAAAAAAACTGAAATGTGAATAGAATGCGTCATGTTTCATCAGGCTGGGAACTGATAGGTGGGTTTATGTGAACATAGTTATGAACCTTTGGGTTAAATAAAGGGAAGGAAATTTCTTCATTAACTGACCAACTATAAGTTTCTCAAATACTAGTTTGCTCAATGGAGTTAATTTATTATTTATGGAATGCTTGATGCTTCCTTTTCTCTGTGTCTGTTAAGCCCCTGCTCCGAGTTGTAAGTGATTCTTTAAACACTTTTATGTAATGTAGAGAATACTTAATGAACTATAATTATTTGACATCGAAACAGTTTGCGATTCACAGTTTTCATTAAATTGACAGGATGAGAATGTATTGCCAGAACAAATTTAATTTATAATGATTAAAGCATAAACGTGCTCAAAACTTGAGCCACAGCTTGAAGAAGAGTGACTCTTGCATTGCTAGCATTAGATATCCTGACACAGGAGGACCTGGCACATCCACAAAATCAGCTTTCATTTAGAAATATAAGATAATACTGTCATGTTCAAATTGCAGCGATGCCAAAGGATATGCTTGCAGTTAGCTTTTGAGGAGAAATGCAACTGTTCACATCCATCATACATGGACCTGCCAAATGGATTTGGACCGTGTAATCTCACTTCAAGCAGTAAGTTTCCAGCAGTGGGCAAACAGTATTATTAGGAATGTTACACACTGTCATATATATTATGCAATAAACCAGTTTCAAACATCCCTGATATAATGAATGAGGAATTCAAGTTTTTAAAAAGTTGATACAGTAATGGTGTAGCAATATACTCCAACATACACATTTTTAATTACCCGAGTTCAAGATTATTAAAGTGCCATCCTCTTTCATCTACAACCTAACCATTTCTTCTTTTCTGAGTAAATTTTCAATATATGATATCAATTTCCCAAAAATTAAGTATCCACAAGTTACCAGATATTACGGCCAAGTGGCTGGCACTGCCACTTTATATTCAGGAGGTCCTGGGTTCAAATTATAAGCCAGATATAATGTGGAGGTTTTGTGGTTTTCCTCAGTCCTTCCAGGTCTTTTGGGTTGTAATACCATGTAAACTTGTAGATAGATACTAACGTTTTGTAGGAACATACTGCCTCCATCTTCAGGACTGAAGAGCCAATATTGGTTTTCTGGGTTGTGATGACATGTGGACTCATGCACAGATATCAATGTTTTGGAGGAACATACTACCTCCATATTCAGAAAGTATACTTACTAGTCCATATGTCATCACAACCCAGAAGATCAACAGACACAGTCAACATCTTCATGGCCATAGGAACTTTACATCACACAAATTCAACATGTATGTCACAAAGACTTTCATCTATTACACAGGCTTCTGTATGAACGTATATCTTCTAGTTTTGTCTTTACTAGTCATATCACGCAAGAATTAATGACAAACAGAATTTAAATAAATTATAAATACTTTCAGGTCCTGCTTATAGTTGTGCAACAGATGTCTTGGAAGAATTTGAAAACCAAAACAGGCTTTGCAGTTGCAACATGGATTGCATGTAAGTACTGGTTTCTTGCAACATAACTCTGATGGGATTATAATAGTTCATTCAATTACAGAATCATGTAATTGTACAAAGGACATAACTATATATTACAAGGGCTGAATTATCATGTAATGCTTGGTTGTAATTTTTGTGTCTGGAGATGGATGTTGTTGACATTCCAGAAAGCTGCCAAAACTTCTCAATGTTTCAGGGAAACCAGTTATGAAACCCAAATATCTACTGCAATGTGGCCAACAGACAATTATTGGGTATGTTAGTCTTATTTTAACCATTAATGTGTGTGAGTATTAATTAAAAGAACTTAATTAATTCACAAGGTCAGATGTTCTGGAGAGAGGCTTTAAAAATGCTTAGCATTCATTCATGAAAAATGACTACAGTTAATTTGAGTTTCCAATTTCAAAACATATATCATATTGACAATGATTAGAAATATATTTATTTGTAAGTACATTTCAGGGAATTTACTGGTCAATTAAATGTTCAAAATTTAATTGCTGTGTATGTGCCAAAGTACACCTGAGAAAACTACAATAACTCATATTGGTCTGCATACCAGGAAGATTACTAATACATTACATTTCCAAAATAAATTTGATATTTTGAAGTCACATAGAGTTAATCAAGAATTAATATTAATAAAATTCACTCTATTTAGGAGCACATTCTAGGAAAATGACAGCTTTAACTTAAGTTTTGAAAATTTATTTCAAATATTTTCAGTGCAATGTGGCAAGTAAATATTCCTTGATTGAGGAGTGTAATGTAGCTGACAGTGAGTATGGAGGTAGATTACACCATCAAGAGAAACTGAAGATTCAGAACAACCTTCTTAAAGTTGATGTTTACTTTGAGAATCTCCGGGTCAAGTCAGTTGATCAGAGTCCTACGTACAAGGTATGTTATCATGGTATAGCAATACTAATAAAGAATACACTCTTTCTAAATTAACTTTATATAAGAAACAAGGTTCATCATGTAAAACCTCTGTGTTTTTATTTCCAACATCAGCTTCAAGCAGTGTAGTCCATTCTCACACACAAAATGCTGGAACAGCGATATGGTGATACTGTGATTTTGATACATTTTTCATGGTGGAAATACCATAACCAAGATTCAATACAGGACAATTTAGATGTTGTGTTTACAGCCATGTATAATCAGTATGGTTGAGTCAACTTTAAACACATAGTTAACCAGCCATAAAATTTCTTATCCACTATAAAAGAAAGGTAGTTAATAATTTATGACTGTTTAATGAAAAACCGCATGTAATGATCTGTGGCGTAACAGCTCCAGAGAGCCAAAGCCGACTAGCTTGACTGCTGGCCTCATGTTCACATGCCTAAACAGAGGTGAACGATCATCCAACCAGATACAGAGTGACGTGTGGTCAGCACGACGAACCCCCAGCCATTGCTAGTTTTCATGACCGGGAAAAACCACATATGGCATATCAAAAAGACAGAGTTTTAAATAGAGTGATTATATAAGGAGGTTAATGAAGAGGTTTATTGGTAACAAATTAAGCTTTGTTTGTAATAAATGTTTCTCCACCAAATAGTATTAGAATGATAAAATAAAAGAAGGTAAGACTGGCAGAATATGTAAGCATGCATGCATTTTCTTGTAGCCGTCGATGCTCTCTGTAAGAGGTTACAGAAATAATGGACTTGTTCTGAAGGAACCTTATACTACTGACAATAATTTTTATTTCTTGTCATGTATACATAATAGAGATTTCACTAACTGTGGGCTACTAATGGAATGGACCTATAAGTGCTAACATTGTCACCAAAAGTGAAAAAATGACAAGTTAGCCTGTTATTTTATACTTTAACACACTTGCAGTCATCCAATTGCAGTCTAAATCCACTACACTGCTTGTAATCTGAATTTAGCCATTAACCAGGTTGGTTCATTTATTCCAGTCAGAAACTGCATAGCAATTGTTGACAACAGATGTCTGTGTTCATTATCAACATTATATGATGCATTAAAAGGAATTTAAACTTGAAGATTTCGGTCTTCTGGGTTGTTGCGCTGTGTAGTCTGGTCAATGTTAACCAACGTTTCAGAGGTCATACTGCCTCCGTCATCAGGGCGATGAATGACCTCTGAAACGTTGGTTAACATTGACCAGACTACACAGCGCAACAACCCAGATGACAGAAATCTTCATACTCATAATATATTTTTAAAATTTAAACTTATCATACCAAAACAGGGGATTTAAAACCCTGTACTATATACGAGGGTGAGTCAAATGAAAACCGTAAAACTGAGATAAAAATTCGAAATATCGCGCCATTGTCCTATAAGTTGGCAGACATGTTACCAATGCTATAAAGAGTATCCTATAGGTGGCAATATAATGCAGACAAACAGAATGCCACCACAGTGCCAGTTTGAAGATGGCTGCTCCACTATTTGCGTGCACGAAAGAAGAACAACGTTCTGTAATTCGTTTTTTTATCAGTGAAGGTGTGAAACCGACTGAAATTCATCGACGGATGAAGGTTCAGTATGGTGATGCATGCTTGTCACAGCAGAAAGTGTACGAGTGGAGTAGGAAATTCAGAAATGGTGTGACGTCTGTGGCAGACGCTCCTCGCCCGGGTCAGGCGCACAGAGTTGTGACCCCTGAGTCTATTGCACCATACCTAGATCCAAGTGATTACCACATGTTTGGGCCACCCAAAGAGGCGATGGGAGGAAAGAAGTTCCGTTCTGATGAAGAGGTACAGCAGACAACCACAAGAATTTTTTTCTAGAGGAATACATACACTACGTAAACGCTGGAGACTATGTAGAAAAATGATATAATTGTGTACCGCCTTCATTCATAAATTATATTTAAAAATTGTTTTACGGTTTTCATTTGACTCATCCTCGTAGATTCTGGCCAGACTTCAACTCCTATGTTTAATGTCGGACATTTAGCCATTTAATTAGCATGCAATTTTGTAATGCACTCATAAGCCATTTTCAAGAGACATTTTGTTTTATTAATATTGCATGACTTATTGGATATTCTCTCAGTTACAATTACCTTACAGAATCCACACACAACTTGAATAGATGAGAGTTCAAGGTTTCATGGCAGTGAGTATAAAGATGACGAACTTTTGGGATAGTCTGGTTGAAGTATACTGATGTTTCACGGGTGCTTGCTGCTTCCATCATCAGGCTATAATATCCAACTGAATTATCTGAACTTTTGTAACCACATAACTTTCCGGTGATGGAACCAAATGGTTCAAACCAGAACCTGCCACTGAAACCAAATTCCAAGACAGTTAATATTGTTTACATTCTAACAACTCATATCTTTAAGATAAGTTTTAACAATATTTTCTTAGCTACTTTTGGTCATCTGAAAGACTTCCTTCATGAAGGTTTCTCCATTCAGATTTGCACTTACTTCTTGTTTTCCCTATTCAGCCCTTGATTTAATTTCCCCAACTAACCCAGAAGAAAGTAAATAGTAAAATTAATCATAATCTAGTATTTGTATTACCAGTTCATCTCGCAGAGCCCCAGACATTTATCTTAGCTTCTTTCTAAATATCCATAATTATTTATCAGGAAAATGACCATGTAACTAAATGTTTATATTGATCAGTACATACAACCTTAAGGATCAATTTATCCCTGGTCTAATGTACACAAGGGATGCATTCACTAGACACTGTGATTGACAAAATTTGGAGCTGACAATTCAACACTTCCCATGTACTAAATGACTTGAGAGTGTGTGGGACTTAACTTCCAAACACATCCTCATGGTAGGGCCCTACAGCACAAATTTAGCATTAAAAATTATATGCTCCAGAAAAAAGTTTGATTTCCAGATGTGACAGTAATTTCAATTGTTCAGAAAATTGTTAAATAAATTAAAGAATCATGAAATGTTTTCTTATAGGTGCAAACATTTGTGGGTTCTTTGGGTGGTGCACTCAGCTTGTACTTGGGAATTACGTTGCTAATGTTGGTAGAAGTTATGGATGCACTGTTTCGCCTCTTCTACAATTGCTGCCTGCATTGCTATCGCACGATGTGTACGACTTCACAACTGTCTAAACCAAATGTATCAAAATTTCACTATCGAAAACGGAAGACTGCGATTAAGATTGACAGTAAACTACCACAATCAGTTTTCTTTACAGGTATGACCTCTATTTATACAACAACTATATTTGAATTATCTTTCACAAATTTATAAAAATCTATTAATGTATCAGACTAAAAATATTGCAAGTATTAGCTATTTTATTTTATGTCAGTGGAGGAGAGTGAATTTGTCTAGTGTTAGCCAAACCTCAAAGCGAGGGGAGGGGTGAAAATTGTGGCAATTGAGTATACAGGCCTACATTGTACAAAACAGCTATGCAAATATTGGCTGAAAATGAATAAAGAAAAGGAATATGCGGGGAAGCAAATATAAACAAAGAAAAAATATGTTAGCAGGAACCAACTAACCTTACCTCTTTTCACGACAGTCTATACTTCAATTCAACACGACGATTTGAAAATACAGGATAATTCATAATTCCCTGACACATTACAAAAAATCGCCAGACTTGAATGACGCAAAGGATGGTAACATGCGACATGCCGACAGAAAGAGAAACTCTCCAAGTTTATTTTACGTTCCCGTCCAACACGCAAACAAGTGATAACAGTCGAGGTTTGTCTAACATCTTAACTAGGAAGATCATACACACCCTTCAGCCTGCAACTCGACCACTGGATAGTGACTTCTATAAACGTGGTTCCGCGATTAGCAGGCCCATATTAAACCAGGACAATGTGGGTAACAGCGACTAGATGACTGGGGCTGCTAAAGGTGCATTATATCTGATCGGTTTTCTGCGTTCCAGTGTACGGAGACCCAATTAACCACGAAATGATGACTTTGCTTTTCGCTCTTCAAAGTGTTGGCCGGGCTAACACAAACGCTCCAGCCCTGTGTCGGTAATGCATGCTTAATTTTATGACGGTTGTATTTTACTTTATCCTTCGTTTCTGACGAGAAAATTGTTCTAAACATTTACATTTTATTACAAACATTGTCTGTAAAATATAACACCTTATTGCAACACAAATTTATGAATTTGTATAAAATTGTTTGGGCACACAACAGCAAAATGTATTTGTCCTTTTTTTTTTTTTTTTTTTTTGCAATTTCCTGTTTTCTGGAAAACATTTTTAAAAAGGCTTTTTGTATGCAGTTTTAAATTTATTGGACATGTGCTTTATTGCAGGTCGATTTACTCCTCCACACCAACCAATAATCAGGTCAAAATATGTATGGTGAGCTGCTGAAACAACAATAATTATCACTGATGTAACAGAGTACATAAGAAGAATCTTAAGGGAGAATTTTTTTTTTTGCGAATTTTAACAAATTATCTGCATTTTCATGCACTTGTTCACCATAATGGTTACTTATTGTTGTCAGTTTCTATATGTACCTTGCTTGTATGTATGTAAACTTGCTACAAAGTTGAGCATTTATGAGGTATGTAAAATAAACTTGGAGAGTTTCTCTTTCTATCAGCATGTCCTATGTTAACATCCATTGCACCATTGAAGTCTAGCGATTTTTTGTTATGTGTCAGGGAATTATGAATAACCCTGTACATGCAGCAGAGTCCTTGTTGAGATGCTCAGCAAGTCAAGAAATTCCCGCCCTGAAGGTTCAATTTCGTGTTCACATGAGCCCGGCAACAGTCTGTCGTGAGACAGACGAGAGCGTTAAATTGGATAACTGAGGGCTTAAATAATAAATTGGGAAGTGTATGAAATAAAGCGGCCATGATTTGTTTTTATAACTAAAAATTTCTACCTTTTTGTTGGACAGCAAACTTACATTACCTAAGCAATACAGACCTAACAATGAAGGCCAGTAACGCTGATGACCCGCAGATTAATCTTGACGAATGTCTGTACGACAGAAAATTTGAAGTTTCTGAAAAAAATATACAGTAAAACCTCTCTAAGTTGGACACTTGTGGTTCCACGAAAATGTGTCCAACTTACAGAGGTGTCCAAGATAGAGGGAAAGAGAAATATCAGATTGTTTTCTAATGACAATATAGTCTATTTACTTACATACACTAACTGCTGTAGGCTTACTTCAATTAAGAATTAATGACAATAGTATTAATAATAATCTTTTGAAGCCCACTCCCATGCATTGCACATTAACCCCAGCCTCAACATTTTCTAAAGTTAATTCCACTAATTTTCGCTTCCCCATCGCAAAAACAAAAATTCCATTTCTGTTAACACAGTCTGAACTCAAATGCAAGCACAGTACTGATGGAGTTAAAACTGTGTCTTCTGCGATACTGTAGTCCAGTTAAGGGTTCAGCAAAAGAATGGTTAAACACTTACAATGCATTCCAATGCTGGGTTCAATGTCCATAAGACAATCCTCTAGAGAGGAGGCATTCATCAGTCAGAAATTCAAAATATGTAACTGAAAAACTTTCCCTGAAAAGCATCGAAGTTAAGTACATGAACCTGTCCAACTTACAACAAAAGAGGTGTTCAAGTTCCAGGATAAAGGGGTGTCCAAGATATAGGGTATTGTGGACATGTAAAATTATAGGATATTCGCCGGTTCCAATTAAAAGTGTCCAATATAAAGGTGTGTCCAGGATATAGAGGTGTCCAACTAGAGGGGTTTTACTGTATCAGCAGAGCAGGGCCGTACAAAAATATCTAGGACCCCGGGGGCAAAGCTCCATTCGGGGCCCCCTTGAATATTTTTGACAACTCATTCAGTTGAGGGGCTCGGGGACAAAGACCCCTGCGCGCGCTCCCCCCCTCTACACGGCCCTGCATCAGAGGCTATAAGCCGTGTTATCAGTGAATACTTTTTACTCGAATAACATACGAGCATCGTTAACAACAATCAGGACTGTTGTGCTGTAAAGTTGTGCTATCACGGCTGGATTAAGTGTAAAATGGGCAGGTAAGACCAAAGTTAACCACAGACGAAATGAAACTATTTTGTATAAGGAATCACATTTAAGGTCCTGCATTTCTCGATATTTTCTATACATTTAGAAGCGTCTATATTTGAAAGTGGATGTAACCACGGCATTTTTGTCTGCTGTCCTTTCTTTCTAAGGAAAGAAAGTACGCTTATGAAACCAACACATTCACTGCGTGTGTGTCCCCTTTGAATGTTCTGACCATCTGACCGATTTTCATGAAATTTTATACGAAATCTACAATTAACAGCAACAGCAATGCACAAATCTGTGAGCTGGGCGCGACATAGAAGTCACTAAATACAGAGTATTGATATTGTGTTTAGTAACAGATGTTAAAAAAGTGTCACACGGCGCCAAACCCTGAAGACCACAAGCAACAGCACCAGATCCGCGAATCTTAAACCCCATTTTATATATGATTTTAACGTCTTCATACAAAATTCCATATTTATAGCTCTCTTGGCACATCAGTTATTGTAAAATTAAAACTTTAAACATATTTACACTTCACTATACAAAACTTGCCCCAACAGAAGGTGCCTTGTAGGTGGTTACTAGCGTTTCAGATATACGAATCGCCTCCATACACCCTAAACACTACTTGCAACATAACGTTTAAAGGTCAGCAACTGTAAACATGGCGACGGTGTATTTGAGGTTATAGCTGAAAAATATCGGCATTACATAAGTTCTTCACATATATATAGTAGTACTAGCAAATATGTTGTCCGCGTCATTTATCATGTTCTTGCGAGGGGAAGGAGGAGGCATAAATTTATATTGTACGTAAACTGTAATTACGTCAGATAATTAAACACTGGTATATTTAATAAGTTTGTGTTGATAAAACACGTGGCGATAAGAGACTAATCAAATCTGAAACACAGCCGGTCGATATCGTTTCAAAATGAAACTGATTTTATTTCAGTGCCTATTAGACGATACACAGTTTTTGTGATTTCTTCAGGTAAAGTTTTGAATTTCATTAAGTACACTGGCCAACCCCAATTCCTTCAGAATACGATGATAGTCACTGAATTTCAAGAAATTTCTTGTTTAAGAAACAGAAACATTATTCATCGTGTTTACACGAGCCAGCCACTGGATCCTGTCCAGAACCTTATCAGAAAACCAGTAGGCAGCTTCGGTGAAGGTCGAAGGCAAAGTGGGAGACAGCCGAAGGCCGCCTCGTGTGTCTCACACCTGTATTTGTATGGGAATTGCATTTTTCCTTATATCGTTGTCATAGTTTGCCTTATACATGAATGGATACTTTTACCTGAGCACGACAAAAAAACCCGAGGGCAAATAATTTTGTTGGTCTTTATCTACAATAACGTACTTCTCGATGTTTAGCCAGTGATGTTGTTATTTGGGTTTGTATGTTTAAAGCACGTATTGTGAATGGTAATAGGTGTTACTATGCCTATCAGAATTTAATGAAGTCTAAAATACTGGGGAGGGAACTTAAACTGAGAATCTATAAAGTTCTGATAAGACCAGTAGTCACATATGGATGTGAAGCCTGGACATTAACTAGCTTTGATGAGCAACAACTTAGAATATTTGAACGCAAAATATTGCGGAAAATCTATGGTCCAATACAGAATAGTGATGGCTCCTGGAGAATTAGGATGAATCATGAACTAGATTGTATCATACAGGGAGCAGATATCGTGAGGCTAATCAAAAGCAAAAGGTTAGCCTGGCTTGGCCATGTTGCAAGAATGGAAGGAAACAGGGTAACTAGAAGAGTGATGGAATGGAGACCGATGGGAAGAAGGATGAGAGGGAGACCACGGAAACGATGGATAGACGACGTGGAGGAGGATGTGAGGACGATGGGAGTAAGGGGATGGAGAAGAATTGTGAATGATAGGACAGAATGGAAAAAAATCATCGAACAAGCTAAGACCCACACAGGGTTATAACGCTATAAGAAGAAGAAGAAGATGTTCGCATCATGGGTACTGGAATTATTTTTATTGAGATGATTGGTACTTTTAATTTGAATACTTTGAAATTGTTGTGAGAGGTCAATAAACTGGTTGGGAAGATAAGTCTGCCACTTTTGAGTTGTAAAAGCAGCATTGGATTCTGTAGGGTTCTGACGATGGTGTGGTTTAATGGGTTTTTGGACTTTGTCCATCGTCCAAGGTTACGAAGTCTAAAAACCCAATAAACCTGAAAGCAGCTTTGTCTATTGCGATGTCGGATCTTACATGGGATAGTAATTTAGAAAGAAAATTTCAATCAGGTGCATCTAAACGAAAAGAAAATCTAAGTTAGAGAGAAGGAATCTAGAATTCGCGGGCCACTTCCACATTCTTCGAGAAGAATCGATAATTTAGATGAAAATGGAAAGCCGGTGAAATACTTGTATGAATCGGGTAAGTCAATTCTGAAGTGGTAGTTTTCAATGGTTAGAATTATAACTGAAACCACGTAAAATGCCTTTCTTGAATATTTTCTCAAGGGGCTTCTCTAATCAATATCGTCTAAAGCCTTTATCTCAATGACATCTACATGTTTAAATTACGTTATCTGCTGTTTATCATTGAGTCCTCTTAATAAAAAGATAAAATTAATATCAGCTCCATGTAAATTACAGACTAGGATTATATACAGTATGTTAAAATATTGCCTTTAAACATTTTGAAGGGATATCGTATGACCACAAGTAAGTACAAATTCAAAACTCTCTACTTTTGAAGTGTATCTACTTCAAGTTTGTACTAGCACGTGCTGAATTCTCGGTAGGTAATTTCCTGATTAGTGTGGACAATTACGCACAAGTTGGTTAAGTGAAGAAGTTTTACTTTAGACAATTCAGCGGCAGATCTACAAACACATACACCATCTTTACTAAGGTAGTTACTGTGAAGAACATTATCATTTGTTGCTAGCAGAATCTGCCGTATATAATGCCTGAAATACGTACCACAAGACTAGGTTTGAGGTAGTTAGAGAGCTTACCACCACAGTTTTGCCTGTCCTCAAGTTTAGGATAAAAGGTGGTGCAATGTAAGTCGGAAAACGGAACTACTTTCTATGTAATTACACGAGATCCCTGTCAAACCTCTTCAGTTTCATACCAACACTACGTAAAGACTATAGCAGCTAAAAGAATACAATTTTCGGCATCAGGAAGAGAATCTCAAAGAAATTTTTTGCGTGACTTCGAAATTGCCACTCATTGTGTTCCTTCATTGTGGCGCAAGGATACAATCGACGAGTTTAAGAAGATGAAAAAAGACCAAGGCAGAGTTTTACAAGTCTGCGTTAAGGAATATTCATATAAAATATGAAATTATGCGTGATCGTGTGTCCGACGAGAAGGTAGAACAAATCTGTCACGCGCTCCTGGTAATCCCGGCTAAATCCATCCCCTAAGCGTCCAGTGAACTGCAGGTAACACGTGTCCAGGAGCACAGTCCTTAAGATAAACCACATGAAAGGAATTTGCTATGGACGTCCTGCATCGGATCGACAGATATGGGATCCTGGCTTCCTCCCAGACATCATGCTTTATGATGAGTAGGGTTCGGATGTTCATGACATGTCATTTTCATTCGGGCTTCTATTTTCATTCTAAGCTGAAATTAAACACTAACTGGGTTATTCTAATCACAATTATGCTGTTTTTATTTTGCATATAAATGCATATTTTGGTCACTTTTATGTGTTTGGTCATATTTGTAGTTAAATGCATATTTTGGTTATATTTTGAGGATAAAATTTATATTTTGGGTAAAAATTCTACTTGTAACTACATTTCTCAGACACTTACAGTGAATCCCTATGTGAAATGATGGCGTCTGCCAACTGAACAAAGTGAACAATGAGTAGTTCAAATTTTTCTTGGAGAAATACACGACTCAGTTAATTCCAGACGAGTCAACACTAAGAAAAAACTGTGTACCTGCCTGTTATGAGGATGTTCTGAAATGAAACAACGGATGTCTGCTGCAAATATGTAGCGAATGTCGTTATTGGCACTCTCTTTGCTGACCGCCCTGGTGATTTATTCCTTCTTGACACAGTAAACCACTCCTCTATCGCTGTACTTTTCGATAACGCCATGAAATGTTTGTGACGTCAAAAGGAGCTTCTCAAGTTACAACAATCTAAGAAGATTTTCATTTGAGACCTTGAAAATGTAAATCATTATATATTGTAATGCTGCCAAGAAAGGAGAATGAAGAAAGTTACTTAATATTTTGAATTTTGTTTATTTATTTATTTGTAATTAATGAATTTGAAATGCATGAAAGGCTCTTTCTTAAAATTTATCCTATTTTTATAGGAGCACGTATACTCAACAACTGATGCAGATCCAAAACGAGGCATTTACAACTTAAAGCGACTGAGGTTTTTGATTAAAATTGCTAGGAAATCAAGTAATGTAATAGTTGTACATGCATATGTAAATAAAAAACATGGTTAAAATACAAAGCGTTTTTTTAAATTTTAACGAATACTTTTTCATAACAAATTAGGTCATATTTTGCCTTTTATGGGTCATATTTGGCTATTTTGGGGGGCATATTTGCATGCATATATCTCGGTTTTTAGGTCATGAACATCCGAACCCTAGTGATGAGGCTACTTTTCAAGGTCAATGAAGTCAATCGGAAAGCCGCCACATCTACAGAGATGAAGTCTGATATCGTAGATTAAACGCATGGAGTGCCTCGTAAGATAAGATTACTGGGCCTTTTCTTTCGTGGCGGAGGATACAACAATGGGTGACGCGAACCTTGACATGCTGGGAACAATTCACGTAACCCCCAATCAGCGGATTTTAGCCGAACATCATCTACCAAGAAGGATTTGTAAGTGCACGTGACCTGATAGCCGTTTGCTACCAGGTCACATGCACTCAGCGACCCACAATTCGTTACTTTCATGTAAAACTGCGTGATCGACCAAAGTTACTTCCCCAGTTAGCAGCGGAATTAAAATGCGGGAAATTACAATACAATACACATAGTTTGCTTTCGACTACTCACTGACTCTATGGTGCAGGATATTCTTTGAAAAGTCGATTGTATCCTCGGCTTGTCAAAAAGCAGCCCACTTTCTTTATGGGACCCGAAGGTTCACTATGTCAGCCACCGGACTCTATCTTGAGCCAGCTGCATCCAGTTTTATCCATGTTAATGTTATCCTTCCTCCTACGCCTAGGTCTTCTCAGCGGTCTCCTCCCTCTATCAATGCCACTAAAACTGTATAAAAAAAATGTAACGTATTTTTTATTCTGTGCTAATTCATTTGTTGAGATGACAACAAAGTCTGAAACAGAGGGTCCTGAATTTGTTTGAGGACTTAACATTATTTTGTAGATTATTGTTAAGTGATATTTTATCCTTTAAAACGGATAGTGAAAAAGATTTTATCCAAGGTTCCAGAAAGGTAAACATCAACTTGTGTACGTACGTAACGTGTTTATACAACACACACGAATGTATTTAATTCTTAAAACCACGGACGTCTTCCGATTCTCATTTATCTGTTTCTGTCCACACTGCCCTTCTTCCACTAGTCTTTCTGCCATTTCATCCTGATATCTTTTCATCTGACTCCGTGCCTTCAACATTCCCGGTGTTGTCCATAATTCTTTGTACAAGTCCGTACTATATTAACTGTTTAGTTTTTATATAAATCAAAATATTATTTTGTAAATCAGTATTTCTCTATTTCATGGTTTGGGATTGTCTTTTCTTGATATCTTGCCGATCTTCTGGGGGGAAAAACAAAACAAAAAATTCCATGTCCAGTGCTAGTAATTCCTCGTTTTTAAAATTTCACATATCTGAACTTATTTACACAATACGAGGTGCTACCCAAAAGTTCGGGGAATTTGAATTCCACGTGTGAACCGGTTGTGGAATGGCCTGCCGCCGCTAGATGGGGCGAGCAGTACCCTTCGTGAATTAGTGTGCCAACAGCCGTGAAGGCGAGAGGCCGCGTTCTTGAATCTCGTGCGTTTTTGTAACGTTGTGTTGTAGCGGTTCGGCGATTTTTTAAACCTGCATAAATGGCAGATTTTAAGGAGCAAAGAACCTGCATCAAATTTTGCTTTAAGTTTAAAAAAACTGCTGTAGGAACCCACCGCGTGCGTGTGGAAGCATTTGGTGAGAATTCTATGAGTCAAAGTAAAACTTTTTTGTGGTACAAACGCTTTAAGGATGGACGAACGTCTGTCGACGTCGATGAGCAATGTGAAGTCCATGTTGATATTTTTTGACATCCAAGGTATTGTCCACAAGGAATTTGTCCACCCTGGTCAAACTGTCAACGAGAAGTTTTATTGCGAAGTTATGACGCAGCTACGGGAGAGCGTCCAGAAAAGTGGGAGAACAACTGCTGGGTTCTCCACCACGACAACGCGCCCGCCCACACATCGCTCGTTGTTCGGCAGTTTTTGGCTTCTAGTGATTCCCCACCCACCCTATTCGCCTGACCTCGCCCCCTGCGACTTTTTCCTGTTCCCCAAAATGAAATTTCGATTGAAAGGCCGTCGTTTTGACACAATTGAGGAGATCCAGGCAGAATCGCAGGAGGTGCTTAAAACACTCACACTCGAAGACTTCCAGGGATGCATGGAGTCATAGAAAAAACGCTGGGATCGCTGTATCCATGCCCAAAGGGACTACTTCGAAGGAGACGGTGGAAACTAGGAGTTATGATACGCAATTTATTTTATGGGCAAGTTCGCTGAACTTTTGGGTAGCACCTCATATATCTGCTCGTTTGGATCATAATTAATCTTGACACCCCTAAATATATTCGTTTTCGGTTTGTTATATTATTTGTTCAAACTAGCGCTAAACACACTCATGTTATGTGTTCTCTGAATTCACTTGTTCGAAGGATATAAGTGGTAAAACTTTCTTTCTAGGAAGATTCGACAGGACAAGAATAAAGTAGTAATTTAGATAATTTAAATATTTTCAAAATAATACAAAAAATTAAAAAGAAAACCTGGTCTAGAGGGTTGCTTGAAAAATGCGGATGTTAAGGTTTAAAGTATCGAAATTTAAATGTTAAGCACTATAGCGTGTATCTTCCCATAATTAAACAATTACAAACTTGTGTGTTTTATTTGTTGCAGGATGAAAAGTTATCTACTTCGCTTCTTGTTGCTAACAGTTGCCACTTCAACAATTTTTGCAGTTCTCTGGCATATCAGCACCATCACCTCATTGCATCGATTACCACAATCAAATATATTTGCCGAAACTGAATTTGTCTCAGTGACTGAAATATCATTTGAAGATTTTAATAACGAGACTGGTACCAAAAATGATACATATATAGTTCCCAACATTATTCATTTTCTACGATTCAAACAGGAAAATTTCTCCTTTGTTGATGCAGTCTGTGTGCTGTCTGCTTTCAAAAACCATCGTCCTGACAAAATAATGTTCCACACAGACGTCGACGGTTTCATTGGTCCTTACTGGGAAAAGGTGAAGAATACACCAGGTATAGTGTACGAAATACGGAGGGTTGTTCTACCGGATGAAATTTTCGGACAAAAATTCAGTGAAGACTATCACCTCTGGCACGCAGGTGACGTAACGAGGATCAAAATCCTCATGGAACACGGAGGAATATTTCTAGATAATGACATCTATGTCGTACAGAGTCTGGAAAAATTTCAGAAGTTTGAAATGACAATCGGCTGGGACGAAAATCAATGTATAGGTACTCAGGTCTTAATAGCCAACAAAAATGCTAGGTTTTTGCGTCTGTGGTTGCTGTCCTACAGAAAGTATTACCCAGATAAATGGTATTACAATGCAGGGTGTAAACCGACCGAAGAAGTGTTGTACAAGAGACCGGAACTTGTTCATCGCGTCAAACTTCTATTCGGTGTACACATGCTAGTGCATAATCTGTACAAGACAATGTGGAAAGATTGGCGCAAACAGTACACGGTACATTTGCTAATGCGACATAGATCATACCTTGACAAAGAACATCTCGATAAATGGCCAAGTTTCGATGAGAATAATATTAAGGATTATCCTATGACATTCGGTGAGATGGCCAAGGAGGTGTATGGTATTTCTTAACATTAAACAACCTAGAATTATCCATAACTTTTAATGAAAACATCAAATAATATCATTTGAAATCCGGTGAGATACCAGTGTTATGTATATTTCCAAGTTTAAAAAGAAACCCGAGGACATTGCTGCCAGGTGATTATGCTATTTCATTGCCTGGCTATTTTAAGTGACAATACTGCGTAATTACTCGACTATAACATTTTAAAATAATTCTTTTTACATATTTTCTGGCTATAAGAACTGTAAGGACAGTAGAAAATCTTCAACTACGCAGTTACATGTATATAATCTCTTTGGTTTGTCTGCGTTGTGCACCCAAATACCACCATTAAAAGTAGGATTTGAGGTTTATACGGCGGTGAGTCCAAAGATGGCTTTCGTCTCATCTCCTGATGATGGAGCTATCAAGGACCTCTGAAATGTTACTAGATTTCTACTAGACTACACGACGCAACAAACCAGAAGACAGCAATCTTACCACCATTCCAAATGGTAATACCAAACTTCGTTATTTAGTAATCAAAATCGACAATGATAGGATGATGATAATTTGTAAATGTTAGTGAATTACGAAAGAGTTAGCGATTAGTTTCATTATAAAACTTATCACTTGCAGAAAGAAATGCAGAAATTTCTCGAAAGCTTCAGTGGTTCGTAACGTTTCTGAAAACCACCATACACAGCCGCCTGCAACGTAATCTTTGAAAACGACGCTTCGATGCTGTTTACCCGGAGTACAGAGTACAACTCTTTTGAATCTGCCTTCCAGCGCGGCTGACGGATATAAACCCGCGGAAATCATGAGACCTATGTGCCGATATACCACTTTTATACCTGTTTTGGAGGAAGAAACTTTTTCTCGTTCTGCTAAGCCAACTCTCTGTCTTCTACTATCTGTCTGTTGTTTATTTAATGACGATGTTATTAGTTCAGAAAATGTAGCGTCGAATAACACGGTGATTAATGGCAATTTAATTGGAAAAGATATGGAAGAAATCGTTCATGCACTGATGTTCGATACTATTCCAGTATTTTCGTACAGGGACCATGGATCATCAACAACAGTTAGAGTTACAGAATTTACTATTTTCTGGTTGTTCTTTATTAATAAATTTAATTTATCATCTTCTATAAGAATTTAAACAATAATGCGTGTAATTAGAAGTTTACTTTCTCATATAGCCTACGTTATTACTAATCTTCCTAACGCATTTATTTCAGTAGTGGAAGAGAGATTAGTAGGTTGAGAAACACTTGAGAAAGTGAATGGATCCCCGACTTCTGATATTTAGTTGGAAACGTCCATACAAATCACCATGTGTGTCATTATCTGCAACTTATCTGAACAGAAACATAAAAAGTCAATGATGGACAGGTGATAGGCGATAAGTGATTATGGTTGGATTTGTTGCCAGAAATGTGTGAAGTGGTTCTTGTCTAATCACGATTATCGGAAAGCCATATTTTTAAGTTTCAGAATAAAATTATAACAAAGTCAGTGGATTTCAACCTTTCTTGACAGAGTGAACGAGTAATATTCTATGACAAGCCGAAACAGCTTCACACACTTGTGTTCTTTGCAGGAATACGAGTTCACCAATAAAGCAGTTTTAAAATATGGGGACTACAATGGAGAAGGTCTAAGCCTTAACTTCTCCGTTGTTAAGGCAGGCTAGGTTTAAGACAGGAGAGGTTGTTGGCCTGCATATGTCCTGAATACCCTTATCTGAGCAAGCCATTGTGTGGCTGGATGTTAAGCCTAGGTTATTACATAGGGTCACAGTTCAACTGACATACTAAGCAGCAGTCGTATTTATTCCTTGCAACGACCCTATGCTTCGAAAACAAGCAGAGAAGTACCCGTCGAAAATAAATTCAAGTGTCATACAACCAAACGAATTGTTTATGGATCCAAATTTAAAAATAAAACCACAACTTTTACATTCACAATTTGTTTAATTTTGTTGAAAAACTTCTTAAAAATACGTGCTTAGTTTTATGTATAAATGTAATATTGTTCGGGAGTTGTTCACAGTACGTTATTTCCCTTGAAGATGGCAGTAGAAGTCACGCAAGAATGTGGTGACATCTCTTAGTAAATTCACACACTGACAACATTTACTCACAAATATTCCATATTCCGAAGTGACTGAAAATCGAACGTGTTTCGAATCTGTCCTTGTTTTCTTCGACATTAATACTCGATATTAATAATGCCTTTTAAAGCAAAAGAGGTTTCGCTGCCGTTCAAAGGGCACAATTTTCCCAACCAATAACATTTAGAGAAAGGGAGCCCAAGATGACGACATCGAAGGTAAATACGGCCGGAACTAGAAGCCGCAGAAAGAAAGAAGATAACGGGATAAGGAGCACGGTGACATGACAGTCGTACGCAACAAAATTAATTATCCATGGATTGGTGCTGTTATGAAACGAAGAATCCAGGACTGAGGATAAGAATAAATTCTTGGCCATCGTAACCGCCTTCTGGGCGAGATTTATAAATACCAGGACTTCACAACAGAAAGCATGAAAGCTAAGAGAGAGCGAGAAATATTAATTAGTCTCATACCGTGACTTCATGAATTTAAATGGAACAGAAAGGGCTAAAAAAAATTCAAAAATCACGTTTCTTGGTGAGTGCTACAAATTTGTAACAAAAGCTGCACAATTTAACCTACAAAATGCATTTCGGCTTTTATCAGCTTCAGCGTCTCTTGTATGAAGCTCGTAATGCCACTCTTAAATCTTTTTTTATCTACGGTTGTAATGCGTATTCAAGTAAATGAACGAAATGTAGAAATTTATTTGCAACTCCCTTACAATCCGCATTCAAACAGTTCAGATGCCACTTCCTAGACTAAAAATTTTTCGTCAGCAATATCACAAAAAGTACTGAAACACGTATTACTTTAAATTAGACGAAGCACGTGGTGTCTTCTGCAGTAAAAATACTTACAGAAAAAATTTTCTTCGATCCTATATAATATTTATTTTGTAAAATACTTATAACCAAGATTCTTGTGAACAGAGACTGAATACATGTAGGATTTTAGGTTCTCAGATATGGCTGGCTGTCTTCTGGGTTGTAGCGCTGTAGTCTAGTGGAAGTTTACCGACGTTTCAGCAGTCTTTGATGCAACCATTATCAGGGCGATGAGTGCTGACGCAGGCAGCAAGGACCTCTGAAACATTCGTAAGCTTCTACCAGACTATACGGCGCTACAACCCAGAAGACAGACATCTTATTTCAATTTGAATACGTTTAGTGCCATAATGTGCAGGCCTACTTAATTACATTATGAGGGGCTCCATAGTTTTCATTCTTCATTCTACATCTCTTGGCCTGTGGTAATTTCAAAATTACCTTCTCCGATCCCCGAGCAAATATATTTGCCAATACCAGGTACTACATTACGAGGCCGGAACGAGTCAATATGACCTAAGTCGATCACTGTTTGATGGTGATGATGACCAGATACAACATCCATATAATGAGAGGAATCAGATACAGTCCGAACTAAGATTTAAGTAAACGAACTGCATTGCGAAAAGTTTGGGAAGTAAATGCCATAGATGTTAATCGTTATCTCTTCTCATGAAAGCAGACGTCAAGATACTGACGATAAAATTCAACGTCTTTTCTACCTTATCAGAGTTGTCAGGTGAAACGACAGTCGCCAATTGAAAGCCCACAACAGCAGAGAACGAGAACTGGTAAACAGAATTATTAAAGATCATTGATCATTCTTTGCACATTCAAATAATTTATAATTTTTACTAGTGACTTAGTAATGCAGTTTGGTTAACTTTAAAAGTACATATCGTATATCAAACTGTTAGAGTACTTATCAGATTTCCCAGAAACTCTATGACCATAAGTGGAATTGATCGGGCAGGGGTATGGAAGGCAGCCACTGGTGGATTATCTACACTTCTATTTAGATCATCAATCAAATTCAAACTCTATACATACAGATACGTTTTTGTCATTGTACAGAGTGGGCCAAAAGTCGCGCCCCATACGAATGCGCTGTAGTATGAATAAAAGACATTGACTTCCTAGATGTCACGTTTCCGAACCAGTGAACTGAGCGTTGTGGTCCCGTGGAACGGCCACCGCCGTCACCGGACCTTACGCCTCTATACCTTTTCCTCTGGTGCCATCTGTAGTCTGTCGTTTACACCGACCGAACATGAAATGTCCAGTGACATCTTGCAGAACGAGACACGGTCTGAGTGCGATAAAATCACTGAGCGCTGTAGCAGGTGTAAGCAGCTGTTGTGTTCCGTGTCAATACGTTCCTCGAAGTTGGTGGCCAACAATTTGAACATCTGCTTAAATAAAGATGATTCAACTGTAAACCCTTTGACCTACTCTGAATTATTTTCAATACAGCACTTTGAAATTAATAATTCAGTTCAAGATTAATTTGTTTTTATAACATTAAAATGTATGTTTACAACATAAGTGTCATACACAACTGAAATAACCAGTAAACATGGCCTTTATTATTGTTTATTATATTGCTGCAATCGGATGAGTCTATGTCTCTGTGGAAACAGGTACCTAACTGGCCGGAAACTTGGCCTAATCATCGCATTAAAAAGATGCGCTTCTTCTGGCCATGGCGTCAGAGTGCTGTTTAGTTACATATCGTGTAGTGAGCAGGACGGACGTCAGCTGGGTGGTACTGAGATAGTAGAAGACTTGACAACGTATTTGATGGCGCAACAATTAATAAGTAATTTTCTGTTACTGATTTTCCTGACATCAGTGAGAGGAAGGTAAATATTGTGACAGTGAAAATCATAAGGGCACATATAATTTTTCTTAAAATATTTTTCTCTCAAGTGCATGATGTACGCTGAAAATGTAAGTAGACACGTAGATAACACGAATATTATGACGAATTAAATTGAATGAAAATCGATAATATTAATTTAAGTTCTGTACGTAAAGTTCTATAGTAAATTAACCTACATATAAACAAATGTCACTGAGGACCAAAGGTATTAATTAATATAAAGTGAAAGACAGAATATTATACTTAGTTGCTTTTCAGCCTTATGTTCAGAACATGTCATTAGGACAGACCAAGTAAATCCGGTAGGATCGAAACTAGAAAATAATACTTAATATCCGTGTCTTTACTGAAGTTAATTTGTGGTGCAAAAGCATAATTACACATGAAGTCAATTACAAGATGGTAAGATTTGTCTGGAAATAAACACAAAGAAAACCAAAACACATCTTAATGCATCATCACCAGATGGTGTCTGCACTGCCACGTATTGTGATGTGGTCTACGGTAGACGCCACCAAATTTTGTACATTAATAATACCTGTACCATCAGATCAGCCCTAAACCCAATGATATATGCTAGCGTGGGAGACTTCGGAAACGTGGGTACCTTCACTGGCCCTTCCAGTGAATTAAGGAGAGGCGTTGGGAGGCGTCCATACAACAGAATTATGTTACGTAGAACTGATAAGCCGAATGGACTGCCCAGCCAGATAATTGTGATAAGAGTAGCCATATTCTGTTGCTTCAGAGAGAGAGTCAGTACATCCCGTTTGTTAACAAACCCAATACTGCGTATAGGTAAAAAAAATTAATAACTGCAAGAATAAAACAGCACAACACACATCTCAATCTACACGTGGAAATGGCTTATCACTCGCACGTGCCACTGATTACGTAACACACGTAATTTGGAATTTAATTTCTCTTTCTATCGTGGTAGTAATCCATCAGATAAACCGAAACATTATTATTGGATTTTTACCAGCGTGCACAGCAGTGTAACATAATTTCAAGAGAACATATTAAAGTCTATAATAAATTTAAGCGTGTACAACCTAAATATCGTTTATTTTCTTCCCCACAGATCAGATTAATTTGATTAAATATTAATTACGATACAATATGATTATATAAGGGCAGATAATAAATCCTTCGGACATGTGCCAGATATAAAACTTTTGGGACGGGAGTAACACATCGAAGTTTCCGGGAAATGTTTGCTACCATTCAGTTCAGAATCGTTGACCTTGCCTTCTGCTAACTAAAATCCCAAATATTAAAAAAATATGAGACCATAATTTTACCTGTTCTTTTGTAAGGGCGTCAAACATGTTTCTCAACCGGAGAGAACAACATATATGTTGAGGGTGTTTGACAAAACATAGAGGACACGTGGTCTTAACAGAAAGGAAGTAATAAGATAACTGGAAAAATTACAAAATTATTACCTTTTTAATATTTACTACTTTCGGAATATTAATAAATGAAGACTGTGATTTGTAAACGGAAATGAAGCTTTTGTTTCCACAAAAAGCTGAGAACTTAAGTACCTATACTTTAACCCAAGAAGTACTCCGGTCCATAAAGTTACTTAAAAGCAAGCTTAAAAATTAAAACAATTAACCAAGCAATCAGAGAGTAGAAAGGGAATTTGTTTAGCTAAGTGACAGGAAATATATATGTCACGTATTGTACACACGGATAATTACGAGGCGCGTCCCAAAAGTAAGTTTCCCTGGGGCCGTTTACAGAAACAAAACACAATTTCATAGAAATATTTATTGCAACACATACAGCAAGTGTCCAGCTATTTTTCAACATATTCGCCACCGGAATTGAGACATTGGTCATACCGTGGAACCAACTTTTGAATACCTGTGTCGTAGAAGTCTGCCGCCTGGGATTGGAACCACTGTGTGACAACCATCTCCGCCTCTCTGTCATTCTCAAAACGCTGACGCTGACCGGACAGGAATTTCTTGAGGTGTAGGAAAAGATGGAAATCACTGGGAGCGAGGTCCGGGCTGTAGGGTGGATGATTAAACACCTCCCAGCTGAACTCCTGCAGGAGACTTGCTGTCCGTCGAGCCGTGTGCGGCCTAGCGTTATCACTGACCGCACTTCACAGTCGGCGGGAGCTGGAATAAGAATCTTTATCTTCAACAGCTGCAACGATGCTACTGTGAGAACGCGGGAAGTGCCGTTAGTGCATGCGCCATGCTACGTCATTGCTCTATCACGTACGCACAGTCGCTTCGCGCAATATAAGGTTTGCTAGCTGTGGGACGAGTGGGAAACTTACTTTTGGGACGCGCCTCGTACTTAAAATGAAGGAAAGCTGTACGTGAACCAAAGAAACAATAAGTCAAAGAAATTACGGAATAATGTAATTATTAAAATACCTACTCGCAAGCAAAATGCAAAAGGAAAAGAAAAAAACGAAAAACCAAATAAATGCATACGCCCAAATAATAATTAAAAAATCACAGACGACAAAGTGACGTGAAAAGATGATTATGATTAATAAGATATAGAGGATGTGAAAGAAAGCAGCAATGGGCTATTTTAAAGAGTTGCCTGGGGAGAAACTACGATGAAACTCAGCCAGAATATCAGCCTCTTGGCTGAGAACTGAACCCGCGATATCCAAAATACAAAGCAGGTTTATCAACCACTCGACCAGACGTTCGCTTTCCAGCAGCTGTCGGCAACGTCTTCTGCGACGTGCTTCGTTTTAGAAAACTTCAAAATTTAAACACTCCATGCGTGCTTAGTTGTTGTTTTTTTCTGAATGAGTACTCCATTGTATAGGAATTACGGAGGCCTACATTTATACAAAATATATTTGATATTGGATGTAATTAACATCGCATTAGTAAAAGTACTGCGATATTATAACTTTTTTCAAATAGTATAGCAATATAAAACATATTTAATCAGGCCTGTGGATGGAAGTGGTATGTTCGTCCGAAGCTTTGGTATCTACTAACAAATCCACACGGTGTTAATATTCTGAATACTTTAATCGACATCTTAACTTTCTCCACATTTTAAGAAACTACTTCGCACGTGGGGGACTTTCAAGGCACTTCCTCGGAAAACTCCCATTGAACAGTGGTAACAGATTTTGTGGAGTGATTTGCGTCGCCATTTTAACTGTCTCGTCAACAGTTGCGCTCGTAGTGGCTATCGTTGAAGTTACGCCTTGTAATGCAATCCATTGATATTACGCATAGAATAAGCTTAAAGTGAAAAAGACGCATGCATATGTTGTGAATGGAATATGAATGCAAGATCCTTGAAACGAAGGTTTTCAATGCTGTTGTGCTGCTATGGTGTCATCACCTGCTAACGAACCATGAACTACTCCCCAGTGCAAGAACATCGATACCGTAGTTTGGGACTAAGAACAATACAGTGTACTTTACCGAGCCGAAGATGTGGAAAATACATATCTGGAAGGTAAGCAGAGCAATTTTGCAGCAAATAAATAGTAGGGATTGATGTTAAATATCTTTAAAACTGATCGTGGTTCGAACACTGGCACCAAACAGGAAATTTTACGGAAAAGTTCTGGGCGTAAAGTGTCTGGTTCGAAATTCGACCGGGCTATTGGCTATCCTAATTATTTTCAAGCTCTTTCCCAGTCTTTTAGGCGAATACAACATTAACAGACCTACCTTGAAAAGAGTTCAGCCTCTATCCTCTCAAATCTGTTGATGGTCACCTTCCACTTTTCTAGAAGCCACATAGCCCCAACAGTTGGAACAGCGTCGATGCATAACCTGTGAATCAGTTAATCGCTATAATACAGGCGTGAATGATGGGTAAAATGTAAAATAATAACTGCTGCTTACATTACTTCCAAGCTCTACTTCCTATAAACGAGGGTCTAGTGACAGAGTCATGACACAATTTCAGTAGCGAAGTTAAACATAATTTTAAGTTCGCAATTTATGATGAGATAAATACACCATACACACAAAAATAACAAAAACAAAAACAATTGTATTCAACCAATATTTCATAAAAGGGCAGACAAAACCGGTCTTCTTAACGTTTGCGTGTTTTGATTCGTAGTTAGGTTCAGTTTAACTATTGCGTGAATAAACTAAATTTCTGTTCCATTTCGCACATTAAAACACTTGAATAACATTTTAAACAGTGTAAACGTCAACTTCATATTGCAATCATTTATATTAAAAATGTTAAACCGTTAACATTACATTCAATGTGTTACATTCAAATGAATTAAAATTATTGTTCTCTTTGTTCAATGTTACAGCAACTTTATTTTCTGTCTGTGAGTCTTGATCGAGGAGCCACACCAATTAAATCTGGCTAACATTCTTCAATTAACTACTTCATGCTGTTAACTGCGCAGTAATTTCGTATTAATTGCTTCCCTCTAACTTATTGTTTGTGGTCAAGGTTAGCTGTGTTTCATCTTACTCAATTAGGACTAATTTCAACCAAGCCACGCCCCATCTGTAACAGATGCTTTTATTACTGACTGAATTAATTTTAAAAGTTGTCAGACCTATAAAACCTTAGGAATTATAGGACTTAAAGCTCATGATTCAACAAAATGGACAGACCTATTACTAGAACTGAAAGAATGTTTTTCAATTTTGCTTCGTATTCGTGAGGTCCCGGGTTCAAATCTCGTTTCGGAGACCGGCTATCCTGACTGGGTTTTTTTTATTTTCCTCAGTCACTTTGGTGGTAAATTCCGGGATAGAATCTCAAATTAGGCCACTACCGCTTCCTTCCACATCCTTTACAATTCATAATTCACTATTATTCTCTCATTCGAAGTCTGGGATGCTAAAAAGCGTCGTTACATAAACTGTAAATAAATAAAAAAATCATTTGCAGTAAGTCCCATGATTCAAAGTAAAATAATTGTGAAATAGATCATCCAAATGTGCGAGATGATAATCAAGGAAACAGATGCAGGAAACTGTCCAATGTTTAACAAAACATTTTCAAGGCAACGCAAAACAACCACAAGAAGTAAATTTTTTTTGATACATTATTTCCAGACCGCCATATTATTGAAACGGTGGCTTTCATATTACGTCCTTCACATATTTGACATGGTACATATGATACTGCGTGTTTCATACGAAAGGGTCATGTGTGTAGAACGCGACCATTGCCAAATCATTAGAGCTTGTCAGTCGGTTTGAGGCCTCGGGGTTTTTCAGCACTTGCGTTGTCTAGATCAGTGGTATTCAACCTGGGGTACGCGTACCCCCGGGGGTACGCAAAGACATCTTAGGGGGTACGTGAAATTTAAAAAAAAATATTATTTTATGATAAACACTGAATAATCAGTAATGTAATTTATTTAATTTATTTTAGATGTAGATTATATACTATGTATAACTTGAATTATACACCAACAACTTTGGGGGTACAAAGTTGAAGAGAAATTATATCTGGGGGTACGCAAACAAAAAATGGTTGAATACCACTGGTCAAGATTGACGCACAAAACTGGGAACGGCAGCATAAAATAGGAAGTTGTAGAATATGTAGAATCTAAGCTGAATTACACGACGCTGATATTTGTGTTGCAGGTAGAGATGAAGTTTCATTAAACGCAGAGAACCACTGGAGGTCATGGTTGCAGAAAGCTCTTAAATTCTGAAAGTTATAACAAAAAATTTGACTTTTTGAGATCTGGTTAGCACAGACATGGGGAAGGGGGGCTAAAATACATTACACGCGGAGTAAAATGGATTACACTGACATTTTCTCAAAATATTTCGGGAATCACTGGTAAGTTTGTTGAAAGCCATTATAATAGATTTACCAAGACACATCAAGAGACGAAAGTGGGGGAAGATTTCAGGTTGTCGTGGCGGCGAATATGAAGATGCCTGTCTTCTGGGATGTTACGTCGTGTAGTCTGGTAGAAGTTTAACGACGTTTCAGAGGCGGTTCATCAAGGCGTTTCCATGATAATGGAGGTATACTCTGAAGATGGCTTTCTCCTGGGTTGTTGCGCCGTGTAGCCTGATAGACGTTTACCGACGTTTCAGAGGTCCGTCCTACCTCCATCATGCCCTGATGATGGAGGCAGCAAGGACCTCTAAAACGTCGGTAACTTCTACCAGACAATACGGCGCAACAACCCAGAAGACAGCCATCTTCAGACTCACCGCTGTGAAAACCTCAAATCCTACGAGGGTAGTACCCTAATATCAAATTATGAAGCTTCTATTCTACATTTTCGTAACTCATCGTTCACAACGTATTTCCTTATTTTACGACGCTTTATCAATGCATACGTTTTCTTTGCGCATTGAACGTGTAACCGAATTTATATCGTGCTTGGCGACATTTGTAACCGATCAGTTTTTATAGGTGGACTACATTTGTGATTACCTGACGACGTAGGTGGATTGCATGGCCTGTTGATACTAAAGGGAAAAATTACAGGGGTAGTAGTCCGGCAAAGTTTTCTCGATGATGGCATGAAGGAATGGTGCAGTTATGAATCACTGTGGAACAGTCACAGACTATGAATTTTAATACGCCACTTCTCGCTAAGTTCAAACACAATTCAAGTGAACATTTATAAAAAAAATCATGTGAAATTCAGAAGATGGCTTGTCACAGGAGTCGTTCTGATTTTATATCTATTCCGAGACAAAGTTTGATGCGGCTACACACACACTTGCTTTTGTTAACTGTTCATTTAACGTTCAGAAATACTAAAACCACGCCTATTATTGTCGACAATTCATAAATTACTAAGTTAATTAACTAAATGACTGTAATCTACCGCACTGGGATTCAATTCTGGTAATTGACTGGAGACCCAGCTCGTTTGCAAACTAACAGGCTACAATATATGCATTTATTTACAAATACTTTCGATAAAACTATCATATCTTAGATGCAAAATTACTTTTAAGACCACGTGGTTTAAACACGTGGAGACTATTTTATATAGGTGCTTCCACCTGTTCGCCTCGAACAACGTAATAGCATTTCCATTTGTACTGATTACATGTGATATTTCCAATGGCTCAGTGTTATCGCATGTTAGTCAATAGATGACCTCTCTTGTAAAACATATCACTTCATAACCCACAAAATCTATTTCAAACAGAAATTCAAATAGATTCTATTTATATTCCATAAATATTTTACAGTATTCCGCTTAGCCATGCGATATACACGACGTTTCGGTAGTTGGACTGTGTTCCCCTCTTCAGGTTGTTGGTTGTCATTTTCTAGACAATTTTATAATTTTTTAAAAAAAAATTAAACGCATTAGTAGCAAAATGGGGTTCACTGAATTAGTTGTAGGCTTAACACAAAACTAGACAGTCCGGTGATGTTTTATCACACTTCGTAACAATAGTCCTTAATCTGAAACGAAATAGTAAAAAAACAATGGTACTTGTGGGTTATCGGGACACATCGCTTTAAAAATAGGTTAGGTTAGATTACGTTAATGTGTGTGAATAAATGACATATACTTGAAAGTTATTATATTTTATTTCAATAAATGACAAATTATTATATTTTATTCGGATATGCATGAGATGTTAACTGTTGTTACAACCTGTCTCCGGAGGCCAAAATTCGCTTATAGATTTTAGAATCGTTTTAAAAATATCGCCGTTATCATTTGTACGCCGCCACTTGAACTCAGCTAAATAAGAATCCAGAATCTTCCTCACTCTTAGGTAAATCCCAAATTTTTAACATTGTACCGAACAGCAATAAAGAACTGAACGAACCGATAACAACAACAGAGTATTACGAGTATACTTACACGCATGCGCAGTTTTCCGTCCAATCCAAGTCCAGATATTCGACTCTCCCGTTTTGTGTCCCGATAACCAAAAACAATTTAGATTATTAGAGACAAAGTAGTACAAGTCAACAAAGTTACAGAAGGCGTGTTTCTGGCTCATGTTTCCTATTTATTCACTGAAATCAGCGAAAATACATTCCTTCTGCAAGAACACCAAATTACGCAACATTTTTATTTGGTTATTAACCAGAAAGCCCACATATACATTAGTATATAATTTGAATTGTGTCACTACCTTTGAGAAGCACAATTAAAACTTTAGTCAAAGAACAGGAGATTACATCGCTCAACAAATAAAATTATCAAAATGTTCGAATTCATAACTGTTATCTTCACCGTCTTCCTGATAACAACTTGGACTCAACAGTTATGACATGCGATCTCAGTTCATGCGTGCTGTTGAACCCAAACTGAGCTTGTACGCCGAAGCAGAGAACTGGCACGACATTGGTTAACTGCGTAGGACCGCGGGGGCTACAGGGGAGTTTGGTTCGGTGTATGGTGACAAACGACAGTGACGTCTCTTCTTTGACAATAATTCTTTTGTGAGAAAATGCCAAGCAGATAATGAGTAAGTGAGACATTATGTGAGTACTCAAGTTTAGAGTTATTGTTAATTCATATAGTTATAAAGGCCCTCGGCTGTACCTGGTTATTTCGAACACATCACATATTGCAAATAGAATGATTAGGCAATTCTTGTTGGCACAGAATCGTATATTGAAACAAAAAGGTGAGTAAGTGATATCTGATAATGTTTTCTTTAGTACACGGTAGACTTTAAATCAGGGATGGCCAAATTCTTTTAGCAGCAGGGTCAACATTGTTTAAATCAAGGGGTAAATAAACATGAATGGATAAAACAAAGTGAATGCAATTTTTCTGAAATATGCATAGTGTATATAAATTATCTTTACAAATTTACTCGTGAATGAAAGCTTTATGAATTGATATAGACGCACTGTTTGAGCGTCATATACGAGAGAAACTCTCAGTTTCACAGAGTTATGATAGATGTAACACCCACTGCACATCATTCTTTGTGAATCATGACAGTCGCCATGAACCTGCAGGAGAAGGGACTTTGTGGAGTGGTTTATCGAAATGAAATCGGATACGACGTTTCGGAACAACTTATCACAGGACACTACCATCAAAACCATCAATACGTGCCTTGTACAAGCAGTTCAAGTAGACCGGAAGTGGTTTTACACAAGAAAGGTACAGGACGTCCACGTGTGTCTGGTGAAAATGCCGAAAGGACGCACAGGATCTTTGTCCTCGGGCCACGTTTGTTGCAAATGCCGCCCCATTCGACAGTGGATCGGGTGTTACGAAAACGTTTGTCTTAAGGCTTAGAAGCTGCAAGTTATTATACAGGATGATAGGGTTAGTCCATATGGAATCTGCAGTGACCATCCTTGAGAAACTGGACGAAGACAATGAATTCCTGAGGAAAATCATGTTCTCTGACTAGGCCACATTACACGTTTCTTGGAAGGCAAACGAACAGAACGTACGCATCTGAGGATCAGAAAGCCTCACGCTGTATTAGAGAGAGAACCAAAGTTTCTGTGTGCTCTGGCCTGTTGCACGATCGTTTGATCTGACCTTTTTTGCCGAAGTGTTTGTGACATCCAGCAATTACCTGGTTTTGCTGTAAAATTTTGTCTACCCACAGTTAAAAACTGCAGCCTGCCATATGGGTTCGCCGTGCTGGTCCCATTTCGTGACCGGCCAGATCACCAGATATCACACACTGTGATTTTTTGACGTGAAAACGTTTTTAAAATCGATGCCGGGTGTGGGGAGGCAATCGCGCCAAAATGAGCGACAGTTTCTGTCGAAGTAATTTCAAACTTCAATAACTCAGCTAAAAATAGACATAGCGCCGCCATCTTAGTCTCGTTTTAAAGAGGAAGGATGAACGTTTGTGCCAGTACCACTCCAACATTCATGGCGGCCGGACGTCGCGAACTGCGCACGCGCAAAGTGAACCCACGATTTTCGACTTTCCGGATTCGACACGTGTCCATAAACGGGATCATATCTCAGAGACTAATTATCCGATCCGAGTGAACCAAGTGTTGTTTTGAAGAGGAGTGTATATGTTACAACTCATCCTGGCCTCCAAATGTGTATCTCAAAAACTCAAAAAGATACGAGGCTGTGAATTTCAAAAAGTTTGAAAATTTCCCGATTTTCTTAAAATGTCGCGATATATGAGGGCAAAGTAAAACCAGAATTACAAAAATCGGGCACGAATGCGTAGAGCACAAAATTCCAAAGAGAATGACACCGAAAACGCCGGACCCGGACCCAAAACCAACGCGCAGTACTGCTGCGAATATAGGCAACGTAAGCGCGCTCGGACAACTCAGGCGGCATCTGACGAGCCTGGGTCAAGTATGGATGTGTACCAATTAAGAAATAATCATTTATAAAAATGATTATATTTACAATATTTCTAAGTTAAACTATTAATTATTAACTAACCACGCAAGGGAAAACTTGTATAGATTTGACATTTTCAAGAGGTATTCAAATAATTTCAAAGCCATATGTATCTTACTTCTCATACCACTACTCTGTATTCAATAAATGTAAGTTGCAAATGAATTAAACCATTCAAAACAAAAATTTTGTTTAATTTCAATATACTATACACGATTGACGTTTTCACGAAAATAACTGCGGCAGTGTCCGACACTGCCTATCAATTTTTTCCTATTGGGATACGTAACAGAGTTGTGTACCGAAGTCGGTGGCCGACATCAACGATCTGATCAACAGAATTACAGCTGCTATTGCAACTGGTGATGTTAACATGCTGCAGCGTACATGGAAGGAGCTTCAATATCGTTTTGACATTGCACGTGTGACAAATGGTGCCCATGGTGAATACGTGTAATGTTCAGAACAACCTTTCGTAATTTCTCTCAGATGACGCTAAGCTAGTGAGTCTATGTCTGCATAAAAGTTCTATTCACGAGTAAAGTTGTACAGATAATTTATATACACGCGGTACATATATCAGAATGAATCTGTATAAAAAGTAGATATGAGCCAAATTAAACAGTACCTCGAACACGCTTTTCAGTTAACAGGTGTTCAATATTAATTATATTTAAGTTGAAAACAAGTACACTTCTCATATGAGTAGCCTGTCTGTTAGCAGGCTTAGAGGTCTGTACCAGTTTTTTTAACAAAATTGTATTGTAGAGTAGCTTGATTCAAATTTTCTCATATCTTCCTACGTGCACTTAGAAACATGCAAATATTTAAAATAGGGGACATTTTCGAATCGCAAACTGTCAACATTTTTAGTAGGTCTTGAATGATTTTTAACGTATTTTTTCCAAAGCGATTTAGCTCGAATGCTTACTATTTCACTATCCAAAATGGAGAATGGAATTATGAAGATGAATTATTTTATTTAGTTTGATAAATTATATTGATCCTCTGTAATTGTTTACTCCTTCAGGGACCGCAAAGGATGTTGATGATGATGAAGCGGTATACACGAGTTGGAGGCGCTGGTGTTCTCCTTGCATTAGGAATCCTGTTACTGTACGTCATCTTTTGGTGCTCAAGAAAAGAACCACAGCCATTGCAGAGGTTATCATATCGACCAGAACTGTTTGACATTGTAAAAGAAAGCATTTTCACTGGATTCAATAATGAAACAGGATCCAAAAATGGTGAATACATTATTCCAAACATCATCCACTTCTTATTCTTCGGAGAAAGTCGTATATCTTACGTCGCTGCGGTATGTGTTTTGGCAGCGTTCAAGAACCAGCATCCCGAGAAGATACTAGTTCATACAGACGTTGACAGTTTCAGAGGTCCGCACTGGGAGAAGCTGAAGAACACTCCAAACCTGACTATAGAAGTTCATAAAATTCAAATGCCAAATGAGATATTTGGACAGAAGATCAATCATGTCTGGCATGCTGGAGACGTTACGCGAATAAAGATCTTGATGGACTACGGAGGAATATTCTTAGATAACGATTCCTATTTGGTGAGGAGCCTCGACTGTTTCCGGAAGTACGAAATGGCTCTTGGGTTGGATGAGAACGGTTACATAGGAACTCAGGTTTTAGTTGCCCATAAGGAGGCAAGATTCCTCCGTTTGTGGCTGGAGACGTACAGAGAATACTACCCTGATCTCTGGTACTTCAACGCAGGTCAGAAACCGGCACTTGAAATTCTGTGGCATAAACCAGAACTAGTCCACAGCGTTAGAACACTGTTCGGAGTGCATGATCTATCTCAGGAACTCTACCGACAATACAACTGGAAGGAATGGCGTAATTATCACACCATCCACCTCTTAATTAGACACAGACATTACTTAGACAGTTGGTGGAATTTTTACTGGTGGCCAGAACTAAATGAAATTAATATCCACGATTACCCTATGACGTTTGGTCAAATGGCCCGGGATGTATATGATTTCAAATGACATAAACGATGTATTTGAGTGTACAAGGACATATGACTTTCCGATTATAGACCAAACTATAAAAATATTTTATTCATACCCATTAAAGAACTAACAGTCCCAGTGACAAGTTAAGCCTAGTTCAGATAAAATGCTAATTTATTTAATTTAAAGAAATATATAATATTATATTAATAATTAATTTAAGTGGTATTTACTATCAAAATTGAATCATCACAATATTTAATAAAAATTGTCATTCCGTAAAAACAATGGCATGCAGGAACGTCCCCAGATAGTGCGGGGGTGGGGGTGGGGCAGAGCGAAGCAGTCTACACAGGGCCCTTCCCTAATATTTCTAGGTGGGCAAGAAATACGTGAAAAAAGGAAAACCTAATGACAGCCGGTATCCTGCAAGTTTAATAGTGCTGTGGCGAAGCTATATATTTATTAAAGAGTGTTCTGCCCACTCATTCAGTTACTGTCGACACATTGAACTTTCATGCTCGCCCCCCTGACCTTAATTTATTTATTATTATTATTTTTACTGTATCGTCGAATTACCTCTCCCCAAAGTAAATGGCACACACAATGTACTTATTAGTACTTGTTGATTGTTACAATCAGTCACAAACTCCTTTCAGGTAACTTACCGCTATACTAAAAAAAACATTTAGGGATCTTTAGAGACTATTGTTCACACCATACCAAATAATGAACTCACTGCTAAGAAACCAAAGTTACTGAAACCACAAAATTAAACAAATATCGTCATAATGAATTGGGGTCTGGGGAATTAGTCCCGATTTGTTGTACACTACAGACGAGCCCAGTCATGTTACATACCTTTACGTACCACTCATCACCCTGATGACGGAGGCAGTATGACCTCTGAAACGTTGGTAAACATCGACCAGACTACACAGTGCAACAACCCAGAAGACAGAAATCTTCATACTCACCGCCCTGATGATGGAGGCAGTATGACCTCTGAAACGTTGGTTAACATCGACCAGTCTACACAGCGCAACAACCCAGAAGACAGAAATCTTCATACTCACCGCTGTGAAAACCTCATCGCCCTGATGACGGAGGCCGTATGACCTCTGAAACGTTGGTAAACATCGACCAGACTACACAGTGCAACAACCCAGAAGACAGAAATCTTCATACTCACCGCCCTGATGATGGAGGCAGTATGACCTCTGAAACGTTGGTTAACATCGACCAGTCTACACAGCGCAACAACCCAGAAGACAGAAATCTTCATACTCATCGCCCTGATGACGGAGGCAGTATGATCTCTGAAACGTTGGTAAACATCGACCAGACTACACAGTGCAACAACCCAGAAGACAGGAATCTTGAGGCTGTCTTTGTATTTTTCTTTCCTCGGTTGCAACGCCGTGTGGACTTGTAGTTAAATACCAACATTTCAGAGTAATATACTACCCCCATCTTCAGGGCTGAATATAAAGACAGTAGGCTATGTTCCTCCAATACGTTGGTATGTTTCCACACGCACAAACGGCGTTGCTACCGAGAAGGGCACCAGCGACAAAACAAATCCTCTCTGCCCCCCCCCCCCTCCGGTTGAAATAGCTTAGACCTGGTGGGTATTACCTGCTTTTAATAATACAAATTCTGAATTACAACTCATAACAACATTTTGAGCTGTAAAGTACTTACTTTGCCCTACTGTTTCGTCTGTATTTTTACAGATATAGCAGAGAAGTGCAAACAGATTTTCAGCTTATTAACTTTTAACAACTTAATTAAACCACAGAGTGAAAATAAAATCAACGGAAATTTGTTAAGCATGCTTAGGTATACATTCACAGTGGATTCCGGTTAATTGGGACACATCGGGACTTAACACTTTGGCCCAATTATGCGAAGTTCCACGTAAAGAGTTAAAAAAGTTTGTTCTTTAAGATTTGTCCCAAATAAGCGGCTGCCCCGATCAACCGATGGACCAATTAACAGGAATCTACTGTATATATAAAATGCTGAACAAAGATGCAGAGTGAAATAAACAGGGATCTTAGGACATAAACGGCTGATATGAATTGTATAGTTGAGGGAGTTACCCATCATTTACGTTAATACGAGGATTAAATAATGTAAAAGGAATGTTTTATAAAGGAAGGCCTAAGCATGTCTAAAACGTCCCGACTACAAAGTCTAGCAGAAAAAAACTATTGACTCTAAAAACCTGGAAGGTGTTAATTCTAATTATAATACAAGGCCTTTCAATTGTTTACTCATTCAAGTATTAGGCTGGAGATTTTCCACGTATCACACTTTGTACAGTAAAAACAACTGCCTACAAATCTAATTATTATCAGCACATGTAAACATGTTTAATTACATTTTTATTAACATACTAAAATTGAAATCGTCATAATCATCCCCACTTAACCTTGCGAAATGAAAAATTGTACATGAGAGCTCAACTGTAGTTTTCAGAAATATTCGTCTTTCAGCGACTGTACATCGCCTCTCCATTTCTGGAGGGTGAACGAACCGAACAAAGGAAAGAAAGCATGAACTTTCATGCGACGACATGCAGAATTTAATTTTAATGGTTTATAGTCACACAACTGCCAACAGCTGCAATTTATAGCCTTGTGGTTCAATTTTCATTCACTGACGACACCGTGGCCATCCCTGACAATGGCCTTCAACCAGTACCCACCTGCTAGGGCCCCCAACACTTCTCAGAAGCCAGGTACGCACCTACAACTACAATGAAACAGAACAAAGAATAATTACTTCCGTTCCTGCCATCACACACACAGAGCGAGGGCTGCTATCTACCGCCGAAAAGCCGAATAACGGTTTCTGCAAAGAAAGTGGTCGTTGGTGTATCGTTAGCAGAGAAACTGCTGTACAGTTCAGTGTAGAGATAATGTTTTAGAAGCTCAAGTGTCTTTAGCCGTGCATGCGTGTAGAATTAAACGTGTAGGTGTGATTCAACAGATGAAGTGTCGAAGATCTTCAAAAGTCTGCAAAGTCTGTATTTCACGTTTATATGTAAAGGTAAGTTACAAAGCAAAACATTGCTGTTAAGTTCGTTCAAGCAGACACCAAATCCCACTTTTGTACACGACTCAAGGTCAATTCCCCCAAAATACATCATATTGTTATCACCGAACGCCGCGCCCGAGTGGTTAGCACTCATTAGTATTCTGAAGTCCTGGTTTCAAGTCGTATCTCGAAGACCGGGTTTTTCGTAGTGGTTTTCCTTATTCCTTGCAGGCAAAGGCATTATATCAGGCCACAACTGCTTGCCTCCCAGTTTATTTGCAATTCGTTGTTTGCTAATCATCTTAACATATGACGCTATGTAGTCGTGATATGAGTTGCTGATTGCGTCGTTAAAACGATCGTGCATTGATATTAATGTTATCCTGCGGACTCCTTTCCTTCAGACCACACTCCTGTATATATCTCCCCATTCTGTATGATGCAACTCACAGTTAACCTCCACAACGTAACTAGGAAGTTCATTGTTATGTATAACTAGAAGATTACACGCCAAGAATGTCGGAAAAATAGCAAGCAGTGGGCATTTATATAGTAGCATGGCTGTCTTGTTTCTTACGACACGTCTGAGATTGTAATTGAAAATACTAATTTTAAAAACTGATTACAGACCAACCACATAAGAATATACTTCAAGATGTCCTTCGTGGCTGTACCGTGCATTTGCTGATCATTATGTAATACAAAATCAAGGCCTTCTGAATCTATGATGTCATCAACCAGTTCCCGATAAACAGTTGAATCAGTAGAGAAGAAAGAAAATAATGTTTCAAACTTAATGTCATAATTCCTCCTTTGTTTTGTTAATAAGAAGTAAGGTAAGAGATACACTTATGATTTTATATTGCCTGCATTCTAATAGATTTTAAAAACTGATCTTTTTGTGGAGAAAACCTACGTCACTGTTGCGCAACTTTAATTTCTACGAGTTTCTTACTGTGATGTATTTAAGTTTTGTAAATTCATACATAATCCTACAAAAATTCAGTTTTAGCTTGCTGTTGATGTGAAACACTCTTGTGTAGTTGGTCATGAGATAAAATCTGAGACTAGTTAGATTTTTCATTGTTTGCAAATGTAAATAAATATAAGACTTATTATTTTGACGTAAATACGTCTATACGGAAGGCTCATTCGGCAAAAACAGCGTTAGTTACGAAGATGTGTAAGATCCAGCGTCGAGTCACCATTAAACGTTCATTACTCAGGAATGGTAAGAGTAAGGGTAATGTAACCTATATGTAAAATGATCAGTAAATAAGGACCTTTAATAATCTGTAATGTATATTATTCAATTTGTAGCTTACAAACAAACCACAGATCAATATAATACATTGCATAAAAATATCTAATAATTTTAAAAGAATTTTAAAATATTATAAAATTAATATAAACCTGAAGATGAGGTCTTATCTATCGAAACATGTCGTAAAAAAGCGCTAAATAATGTAAAATCGTATTTACGATAAAAAGCGCCAAAATATAATATTTTATACTACATAATGTTTTAATATTATATAATTTTAACAACAATATAATATTTTATACTACATAATGTTTTAATATTATATAATTTTAACAACATCATTTAATTACAACGTTTGTGTATAGACTGTGAAAATAAATATAAATGTATATTATTGTAATTATAATTGTTTATACATTTATTGTAATTTTAATGAACCAATGTGTACAATTTTCAATGCATCTGGCGCGTTAAGCGCCCGCCTCTCGAGATGGATCGGACAAAGACGTATTTACGTCAGATTCTCCGGAACCGTGGTTCCACTGTCAATTTTTTATTATCTCATTCTTTTAGAATAACGTATTACTAGGGCAAAGTATGCGTATCAGATTTCGTTGAAATCGGTTAATTGGTAAAGAGTTGAAAAGGACACACACGGTCGCACGACAAGCACAGTGATTTCATATCTGCTCTTTACATAAGTAAGGAAAGCATACAAATGTCTATTTATAATAATTATCATAATTAAAATACGCATAGCTTGCACCAAATAGATATGCCGCGACCCTGAACACGAAAACTGTACATCCCCACTACATGATACTTTGTCTCCCAATATTCCATCACGAATTGTTACGGTACGGTAGGCCTACTATAATAATATTCATATTAATCACAATGATAACAACGAAAACATGGCTCACCGCCCGGTATTTGAAGACTACACCTGTGATGTGGGTGACGAAGAAGAAATTCCATTTAAATCAGATTATTTACATTAACAGAACCTCGCTGGCAATCAAGAACCAGGTACATGGACTCAGGATTTGTGCTGACCAGTATAAATACGGCATTCAATTATAGCATTTCCATCAGATTAATTACAAATATAAATCGGAATTATGGCGTAATTAAGAAATATACGTACAGCACTGGAAACTGACATAACAGTTTAAATGAGATTGGTTGCGTAGTCACTAGCACACATAGGAGAAATTAAATATGCGTACACAATTTTGTTCCGAAAAGCTGAAAGGAAGAGATAATTTGGAAGAGCAGTGCATGCGTAGGAGAACAATATTAAAATGGATCTTACAGGAATAGCTCAATGACTGGATTCAACTGTTTTAGTGTTTCGTAGTTTTGTTCGCAGGTATTTATAAACTTTTTACCACATTTACAGCTGACAACAGTATTTAAGTCAGTTTTAGATTCCCCAATAATGTATCTGAAGTCTTTGTGACGTGTAGGACGCTGAGGCCACAAATAACTTTAGGGACAACAGTAGAAATCTACAAATCTCATATATTTTTGGAAAAATAAAACGGAAATTAAACTATTTTACCTGAGATTATTGAAAGGGTATTTTTATTTTATTAAGTTATTTAAATTTTGAAATTGATCATAGACACAATTCCGGTATTTATTTTTTGTTTTAACGATACGCCAAAATAATTCAATCTCATAAGCGCTTGTAGTAGAAGGGTAACGCATTAACATTGCAATTGTTCCAGAAGTAAATGAAGTGACACTAAACGAATAATTTATTAACATGTCCACGCCACCACGTGCCTCCGTCTGTTTCTTCCTTAATGAAGAACAAGTATTATCAGTCAAACTGGCATACAGTTTTGGCCTTAACATACTGACAGAAATCTTCACGTAATAGAGGTGTGTTGTTTTCTTTGAGGTAAGAACTGAATGCTCAAAATGTTGTTTACGTTTCAGTGTGTATCTATACTTGCATATCTGTAGCATACGAAACAAAACACTGCCCAGATTTGCCGCTCATTATCGTTCACTGTCCGCCATAAATAACTGGCTACGTGTAGAAGGTGCTTTTGCATCTAGTAACGTTTAACATAAATATGGATGTAGGCGTATATCCCCCAATGGAGGTTCTGGCTTTAAATTTTTATGCTTTCTTTTCTGAAACAAATGAACGCTTAAGTGGGAGGGGTTCTATCAGTGTCTGACAATCATCCGTATGTCCCGTGTCCAAAACTTCTGAATAGATTCCAATTAAATTCAGTCTGGGAGAATCTTAAATTTGGACGAATTTAACTTAAGTTCGTTCCGAAATGATACTCTACCCAAAGCGAAACTTAAATAAAATGTTATCGATGGCTTATCGTAAAAATAGTGGTTCCTGCTGATCGCATTAACATCGAGGTTACAACTTTTGTTTTTAACTTTAACGAAATACAATTACACAGCTTTGCAGCAAGATTCCTATTTGCAGTGATCAGGACTGAAAATGGACGCAGACTCAGGCAGACCCCACCCTGTTTACTTAGTTCCAGGGCGTTTTTATTTCTGTAACAGCTATTTCCAGTGCAAGACGTCATAACCACTGCTCCCAGTAACTACAGGGTACATGTAGGAACGAATCCTCGAACCTGTATTGTACAGATTTCGATTATATTGTATTTTGGCCAGTCCTCTGGACTTTTCTACTAATCTAAAAATGTGTACCTAGTTCCGAAATCCATTTACACTGCTGGCAATGATAGGTTTTTGTCTGCAGGTAATGAACATCACGGTATACAACATATTAACAACGCGTTTAAAGTAAAACATTTATACTCTCGTTTTACAAGAAGAATTCTAGTTATTTTTTGTATTATTTCGAAGGACGCTGTCGAATATTCAGATGAATCACCTCGTTCATTCTGTTCCAGCGCTATCATCATGAATGAGGATCAGTGATAGTTTATTTTTCAAGTTGTACGCTGATGAAATGTGTCTGGGACGAATATTTGAACTTAAAGTGACGAGGAAGTATCAGGATGTCGTAGACAAATACACGCTGAGGGGGTTTCATAATTCGCATTCATCACTGAGTATCGTTAGGCCAAGCCATCAAAGGTGAGGTGGACAGAACATGGATTGACGAGAAATGCGTACAAAAAACAATGATAGTAACACCTGAAGGGAAGACCACTTTTGGAGACCTAAGCGTAGATGGATGATGATACTGAAATGGGTCTTAAAAATAAATACGGAGTGTATGGAATGGATCCAACTGATTCAGGTTAGGGTTCAGACGAAACACTGAATGGATGGGTTAAAAAGATAGAGTCCCGTGTGAAAAGTACAATGGACCTTCGATTTCTATAAGATGAGAGAGTTCCTCGACTATGTGAGCTAATATCAGCTTCTCAAGGACTCTTATCCATGGAATTAGATAACTTAGCTTTATGTAGTGTCGAATTGCTGGATGATTATAAATGATTTGGTAAGGACGTGGAAGAAAGCGGCTGTGGCCTATTTTAAATCTGCGGTTGCCTAACGAGATAGAGAATTATCTACGAAAAACCTATCACGGTATGCGGTCTGTGGGATAAGATTCGAACCCGAATACGACAAGGAACGTAAACCGCTGTTCTTTGCGGGCGCTAGAAGAGAACCCTCTGGTGCGAGATTCAGGAACTGCGGTTCGCTCGTTATCAGTTCTTGGTGATTTATTAGTTGATTCTAATCTGGTGAACAGGGAGTTTAGTCAACAATATGGTTTGGTGTGCAGCCAGGTAATGAACTATGTTTTAGTCTCCTCTGTGTGAAAACTGTTCGGAATCTTGGCATCTTTTGTCAAGGACAGAAAGATGGCTATAAAATCGTGCAATTAAATCGGCGTAGAGATTCGATCCCAGACCGCACCAGTAGCGCAGTGCTGAGTCGACAGCAAAGAGGGGTGTAAAACAGAGAACCTCTCCCCTTCCCGCAGTTATTTTCACGTGCCACTGAACCCAGACCCATGAAATGCGAAGAAAGCACGCAGAGAACATGGTAATGAACAATAGATCAAATGACCACGTGAGGAAAAGAGAAAGAAAGTAAGGAATACTCCATACGTTGGTCGATAATACAGCAGACTGTTGGCATAAGTTGAAAACACACATGCAACACTATGACAACAGAAGCCAAACAAATACCTGCGTTTCACCAGACTCCACTAGTAGCTAGCACGCCGCCCAAGCCACCAGACGAACAAGGCAAGCAAAAAGGTAAGCCAGACTCAACTCAAAATATTCTAAACTTAAATGTTGTCGTCACATTTGCGTGTTTTCTGCGAAGAGTGCCAGGCTTGGATTAAGTGGGACTATCCTCATTATCCATCTTAGCGGGAGATTAAGGAAGCATGGGAAAAAGATGGACAGTTCATAAGCAGGTCAAACAGACTGTGTTCAACGAGACAAGTTTTTAAATACAATGAAACCTCCCAAGAACAAGGGAATTCCAACTTCACGTGTTTTTTCTATCTATGACGCAAACACTGTAAATAATCTTCTTTTGTTATTTATTTCCTCTATCCTTTCAGTATCTATTTGTCTTATTTATGTCTGTGTTTTTTCCGTTCCCCATATCTTTCTTGTTACATTCCTTCTTTTGTTTTTTGAATCGACCTGTTGTCGCTGAGACAGTCTCTCCGATACCGGCTTGTATTTACATCGCGTGACTGAATTTTGAACGCACGCAAAGTGCTTCCCTTCCTGTCATTAAATGAAGGTCTGTCTCATCGTGTGTCGAGACAGCACAGATCTGAATGCAGTGCACTCTGTTTTTCCAGCCGGAACGCACCGATTCAGAAGTTGGCACAACTCCTTCGTATTCAGGTGGTCATGGGTTCTATTCTTGGCCTGAAGGTCTACTATCCTGTCCGAGATGTTGCCATTATTACACAGTCCCTCTGGAGAGATGCTGGGTTAGCACATTTGAGTACCATCATCTCTTAATTCTTCATTCTTCAAAATTTATTATTGACCTTCGTCTTTCATTTGACGCAGTTAGGATAAATTTTGGTTTGTCTTAATAGCAATAAGAGTGGAAAGTAATGCACGATGGAGTACACGCATTTACAAAATGAACTCTTTATAAAAAAAATTCTGAAGTGAGAGTGATCCCGATGTGAAAAGCGATAACACAAGGTACGTGTAAGCAATTCAATAAACATTGCTGCCATGGTTGCCACATATCGGGTTGGTAACACTGATTACCAGACAAGTGTACTCCTAACATTATTTTATAAACAGCCCCATATCTTGCACATTGATGTTACAGTTATCTTCTGAGGGAATAATACACTTGTATCACTAGAACAATTGACGTGTTTCGAAAGTGCGACGATTACATTCATACACGCCTATGAACTAACATAGTGACTCTGTTGTGTAACTGATCTCACGTAGGCCTGTCATGCTGCACTACCTAGCCGATCAACTTTATCGAACCTGAATGTTTCACGATTGCCTTATTGTGTTTATAATCCTAGGAAATTATCATAAAATTTGCATATATTTAAGGCCTATCGATTAATAATTGGATGTGCTAGTGTTGTTTCAAACTGTGAAGCTAGAAAGGTCGACATACTGGCATCGCTTGTAACGTTAATAGGAACCAGGTATGAGGTATGATGCCGAGTTTCGAAGAAAATCTATCAGTCAGTCACCCTTTCTATAGTACTGATGTTCGTTAACTTGATCAGGGGCACACTGTCATATGTAGTCACAGCAAGTTGTTGGGCTCCAGAGAAAATATTTCCTTTTTCTGAAATTATTTTACAAAACAATGTCCTGTGAATCGATTAACGACCTGTTGATAAATACGAAGCTTATTCGTAATGGAAACGTTAAATCTCATCTCTCTTGATTTGCGAAGGAAATTATTAGATTTGCGAATTTTTTCAGCGCCCCATGGTTTGGTAACATTGGTTTATTACTGGTCTGATGAAAAATAATATGGCGACTGGCTACGGTAAGGCGAAGTCGAAAGCCATCACTTTGAATAAACCTGAGTTCGCGACTCAGTGGTTTCAAGTTTTAATGGTGAAGGCCGGTAAAGGGAATGTGATTATTTTTATAATTTCTCGGAATGGGTTAGCTTACAGATCGTAGTAACGCTTTCTACAGATCTGTGAGAGATTTTCAGTTGTTTATGTCAATACCTGGTGCATGCCACAGCTCACGCAGAGACCCTGGTTTAATCTCAGGTGACCTCAAATAAGATTTGTGGTCGACGAAATAACGCTGCCCAACTCAACCTCACTGATTTGATTACCCTAATAACATGTCGTGAAGAGTACAAATACTTTTACCTCTATAATACGCGAACTGTACATATTCTGTTACCCTAATAATATGTTTTTAAAAGTACAAATTTTGAAGCTTGTCATTACATAAGAAGACAAACGACTTGTTTTGAAGAACTTGCAGAACAGTTACAAAACAGATGTTTGTCAGTTTTTCGACGACACACAAACACTTTCCAGTATCCCTAAACTTTGTTACTAGTCGATATTTTTTTGTCTTGTTCGATACTTCCTTTTCAGGACACGCGTTGCAAAATGTCTCACGGACAGCAGCAAACGATTTCGATGTGAGGTACTACTTTATAGTGAAAACGCGTACTGCCCGTGAATACACCATTTGCGCAACTGGCGAGAGCAGGGGCCTAGCGATTAGAGTCATGGAGGAGGTTGGGAGAGAGTATACATCACGGTGGTGGACCTGCGTCTGGTTCTGGTTTTAGCAGAAAAACGTGACTCATGCTGGGTTGCGTTTCGAATGGTAGATAGTGCACTATGCTCTTGTGGTTCTTTTTAGCACACTTCCACATGAATTAATCATAATAAAACACGCTTCGAAAATTTATATATTTTTATGCTCTCTTGATTCCAATATAAACAGAACGTAAAAAGGATAACTAAACCCTATCAAATGCACTAGCGTTGACTTTGTTGGATAAACATAAAAATACAGTGGATTTCGGTTGATTGGGGCACATCGGGACTTAACACTTTGGCCCAATTATGCGAAGTTCCACGTAAAGAGTTAGAAAGGGTTTGTTCTTTAAGATTTGTCCCAAATAAGCGGCTACCCCAATTAACCGATGACCCAATTAACCGGAACCTAATGTGTCTAAATGAAAGAAAAATGTATATTTATAAAACTTACCTTATTTCTTCGATTTTAAGACGCACTTTTTCACATTTTAAATTTTCTGAAATCGGAGCGCGTCCTAGATTTGATGCATCTGAAAACCGATGTCGAAAAATTATATTGTATGACTAGACAGTAATGAAAATTCTCATGTCCAGAACACTAGCCATGGGACAGTAAACACAAAGATAACAAGGAAGATTCCGAAAATACTAATACAAATCACTTAATATGTTTGACTATTGACAGTGCCTACTGCAATATATGTATTTTTCCACAAAACCTATTACTAAATCAAGGTTGCGTCTTACAATCGATGGCTTCTTAGAATCGAGAAAATACGGTATTATCAAGTGACTTTTCTATAAATTGTCACTCATGAAGTTCGTCTGGTAAATATTGTAACGGGAAGCACGGTGCAGTCAGAGCAGGCATTACCTGAGCCTCTTTGGTACACATGCCCATGTAAGATAATTTTTAATTTTCACTTTTCGCGAAATTCACTCTTGTTTTTATATTTTACTGAGCTCAGTACAAACAGCACATGAATGAAAAAAGATAACCTGTCACCAAATTCGGGTTTTTGAAGAAATATGTAATTGTCTCTAAATACGTAAAAAATAACAATTAACTTGGCTAGTAGTCGTATGCTTGTACGTCCCTCCTGAGTGGTTAGTGTATCTACTTCGTATTTGAGAGGTCGCGGTTTCAAAACTGGCCTGAAGACAGGGATTTCGTGGGTCTCTTCAGATCTTCAGCCAATCACCTCCCTTCACATTCACCATTAATCCTATCATATGACGCTATTACTCTAAGCTGCTGACAGCCATTTTAAATAAACCACAAATACATGCAGTCTTATGTCGATAAACACATTAACCACTATAAAACATGGATTGAATGAGGTTGCTTTACATTCGAAGTTGCTTCCACAAATATGTTTACTAGGTTTGTTAATGTTACCTTCATACAGCTGCCCTTTTATATTCACGTTTGGAACTGCGTTTCATAAATAATGAAATAACATTGTTCAAATTATGTTTGTCTATAATATATACCGTTGCCTTAAAACTACAATTTTCGCCCTTATAAACAAACAGCGGTAATTGTATGATGGTGCATAGCAGTCAAGGTTATGTTTCGTACCTGCAGTGTCGTGTCTTCCATCTTGAGAATCTCACTGCACGAATATGAAGCCATGACAGCTGCTGACTCACACACAGTGGATCTGACTGCTGGTTGAAACAGCGTGTTTTAATCGATATCTGAAATATCGATATTTCACAGAGAAAACATTCGGACATCGTCGGACTATGTCATAACAACGACAGTGCGCAGAAGATTAATTAAAAATTAAATTGTAATTATAGTGTATATGCAGAGAGACACGTAATAGTTGTTTAATTTATATTTTCGACGTAGCACGAGACTGTGCTAATACAGGTTCGTGTTTACAAAACTTTGACCTACCATGAATAAGTCATCAAATAAAGAGGATCATCTTCAAGCTAAAGAATTAGACTTATTAGAATGTTTCTGTTACAAGGTCAAATCAGAATTGGCCCTTTCGTCTTTTCTGTGGTCTATGTCTTCTCCCATATTTTGGCAGCCATTATTCCCATTCGCTATTTAAGCCAGTCTACTTTCGTCCAGTTCGGTTGATACTCTAATTTGTCTAGGACGTTAATATGTTTATTTCTTATCTGTTTTCTTGTGTTCAGCCCTCATGAACCTTATTTAAACTCTTTAGTTCAGCGGTCTTACTGTTTATTTAAGGTCCAGCACTGTAATCCGCATAGTAATGGTGAAACAATCATTACTTTGTGCAGTTTTAAGAAAGTGTGTGTTCTTGTTCTACCACCTAAAAGTAAAGCCATCACATTACATGCCAGCGTTGACACTTAGGAGAGACGAGGTAATGATCCTACTCGTTCGCAACCTCGAAACTAAAAGAGGGTTAGTCGTCAGCGTCAAGCTCCGGCCGCGCTTAACTCTCGGTACCCATTGGACAGGAGGCTGGGTGGGCCCCAGAGTCGGTATGGAAGCAGAGACTAGAGGAAAATCCTCTGTCCCTGTTGGGGATTGAACCACCTAGATTTATTTTAACTGAGACGCACATTTTTAAAACTACTTAGTTTCATGCTGAAATCATTAGGACCGATAAGATTTGGGTCTATATTAGCCTTCATCCCAGGTTTTTGTTAAAACACGAGATAAGTAAGATTTATTAACCCTCTGAAGCACGAAGTTGGTCTAATTAATAATTATAATTCAGTTCCCACCTAAATGAAGATTACAAAGATCAGTTGGTTAATGATGTATATAAAAATGATCGCTGTTTATTCTGAGATTAATAGGAAACACGTAAATATGCTCTGTGAGCAAATTACAGACGTGTTCTGAGAACTGCAACTTGTACGATTATAAGTTGCGATTGTAAAACTTGTTCCACAACTTGGGAACGCATTGTCAACCTGATTCTCAACATGGGCACACTGTGATTGGCAGCTTCACGTATCATACAGGCAGAAGAACAGCATCTTTTTTGTTCGAAAGCAAGAGAGTACAAACAACTTTTACTGCTTTTAACTCGTCTGAAATACGGAATGTCGTGCTGTTTGTTTCTGCGATTTTTCAAAATGCAGATTTTGAAAACGTAGAACTATACTTTTAGTCAAGCAAAGCAGGACAAATTAGCTTATACAAATCGACATTTGTGATTAGTCTATTGTTTATCAGTTGTTGTCAAATGGGTACAGATATTAGACAATTTGTTGAAAGGAAACAGGCACAGGTTCATTTGAATTATGATATTGTCCACGTCAGTTTACTTGCATTCTGTACTGTGCAGAGCATGCGCAGAACGTATTATACTAGCGTTTCTCCCTTGCCACCAACCATCCTTCTGTAAGACGCCAAGGTAAATGACGAGAACACTATAATGCTTAGAGGCTGATTTTATATTTATATAAATATATGGGGGAGGGGTGGAGAGAGTAACAGGAGGAGAAATACTGAGTATTTTCAGAATTTGCTGTTTTTACAAAATATTATTATAGGGTTATCAAATAAAGGTGGATTAGTTGAGGCACGCATGCAACATTTTAGTCGGAAAATCAAAATGGAACACGTGGCTCAGATTAAAGGGCAATAATAAAAATAATATCAAAGAAATATGAAATAAGGGTGTGAACTGATTCAGCTGGCTCGTGGCAGGGTTCATTGGCTTGCTGTGAACACGGTAATGAAATTTCGGGCTTCGTAATTGTCTGTTATGTAGGTGGGTTTCAGTTTTCAGATAAATGATTTCAAACTTTGTGCTTATCTTGGGTAAAACACTACATTTCTTTTTGTATCTTATATGCGTCATGTTTGTGTTTGATTAAATATATTTATTTTGTACAGTCTATACACAAACGTTTGAAGTTTATTGGTGTTGTAAAAATTATATAATATTAAAACATTTTGTTGTGTAAAATATTATATTAGCGCTCTTAATCGTAAATACGATTTTACATTATATTTTTTTAGCGCTTTTTATTAAAACGACATGTTTCGACGGGTAATACCGTCGTCTTCAGGTTTTTATCAATTTAAAATATTTTAAAACTATTAGATATTTGATGCAATATATTATAATGATCCGTAGTTCTGTTTGTAGCTTTCCATTTTCATGGTAAGTTGCTTATTGTAGTTAGACGTTATATTTATCAAGAGGTGTTGTGTAGAGTAACGTAACCAGACACAGATTCTCTTCACCAGCCGTCAGACTTCAAACGTTTGTGTATAGACTGTACAAAATAAATATACTACATTTCTTGCATAATCTTTAGGGATAAGTTTGACTTTAAGAGAGGCAAGAAAGGAGTTTCTAAAGCGGAAATGGGTGGGAGTGTCGATATTCACTGTTGTATTTATTTAAGAAGGAATTTTGTGCCATCTAAAAGCAAAATGTCGCAAAACCTGGCCTAGCTATTCAAGAACAATTATTTTTTTAAACATGATAATGATTGCCTTCATCCCTAATTAGGCTTTTGATAATTCAGGCTCAAATGTAATCCTAAAAATATATTTCAGTAATTTTTGATACGTAATTAAGATGTAAAAACTTAGCAAAGTCATAATTAATGCTGCATAGGTCGGATCTACAGTTCAATCAATATGACTGTCTATGAACTGGAAGGGCTGGGCTCGATTTCCAGCAGGGAAAAGAGTTTTATTCGGAACTGCATTAAGACTGTCTCTGGAGCCCACCCAGTACCGGGGTAAAGGGACTGGGAGCTCGAAGCTGACCAATCATATCCACCCAAAGCCCAGGTTAATAATTCGTCTACCTTCAGCTGCCTCCAAGGCCGGCTACTGTCCAGTACGTTGCTTGTTATTGCTGGAAGTGGCTGTCTCATAATTTGAAGGAATAAGAAAATTTTAAGTGCCTGAAAATAAAGTGCTCAGGAAAATATTGGAAGCTGAATAGTTTGCAGTAAGTGAACAATTTAGGAATTACGTAAAGATGAATGTGATTTAGACAGTCAACTGTTGCTACAAGAGTGAGATCTAGGAAGCTTCGGTCGGTTGAGACAGGAGAGGGGAGAAAAACATCCGATTGAATAAAGGGAGACCAGATCACAACATGGAGATCAATGGTAGGTGCATAGGTCGGAGGTGGATTTAACTGGTTCAGGATAGTGCCCAATAGCGAGCTTTGGTATTAGCGGTGTTTATTAGTAACTAAACCAAAGAATTAATCCATGGCATATGAAGAGTAATACCATATAGACGTATTGAATTAACATGAATTCCTGATCAATTGAGCAAGTATGCACTGCTTGGAAGTGACATACATAGTAACGTTACGTTATACTAGAAGCAGACGTTCGGTTAATTTCCATTTGGTTCTGACGAGTTTTAAGGTCAACTGCTCGTTAATGCCCTATGCCAAGGGTGTCCAGCGTTGTTAGCGCGAGAGATTGGGCGTGAACAACGTTGACAGGCGTCACTAAACAAAGAAAGGGTGAAGCTGTTACCAGATGTTAGTTCTGATTCCGTGAGAATGCCACTCATTTGTTAGAGCTTGTAAGAAGCCATTTCTCGAGCTTCGAAAATCGCAGGCATCAGAATTTCTTCTCCTTCAACTTTCATGATCTCTTCCTCTGACCTTTTCATTCTGAAACTGCGAATCTTAAACATGTGGTAAGTCTTCTTCTTTGGACGGGATTTGGCCCAAATGTATGTAAAGCCACAAGCGGAATTCGAACACGCGATCTCAAGTTCCGAAGACCCAAGACCGTATGCTTGTTATTAGATCCCCTCTCCTTGGCAAGTCCATGTACAAATTTCAGTGAACTTCTTCGAACTATTAACATTTTTTATGCGAAGGCGCAATAGCATTTATGCATGAAAATTAACATCTTATCATTCATTCATGTCATTCTGTCTTGCATGCAGGACACAGAATACGTCTTCTTGCTTAATCGTCAACTAATTATATGGTAAAAGTAAAGTGCATTTAACATTGTTTTAGATCTGATAGCCTATTGGTTGGAATTGACGACAGAATAAACGGGATCTGTCTGAGGTCGCCATGTAAAAATACAAGGTTTACACAAATGAATAGATGGGTTTTGTAAAAAGCGGATTGTCACTGTGCATTCTACTTTACTTTATTTGATTCGCCAACCCAGAAAGTTCTTATACATGGTACTATTGCTGATTTTATTCATTCAAAGGTTACTTAATGGTATTACACAACTTCAACACGTGAGTCATTAATCACAGAACTCATTCCCTTTTTCGTGATGGATTTGGTTTTGGGAGTCTTACATCATGTACGCGTTCCATAACATGCTGACAAAACAAAGCGAGAACAACATTTTAGATCGATAAAAAAAACACAAACGTATACGCCACTCAAAGTAGTAAGTGTGAAATGAACTATGATTCGTATCTTCCCAGTGTAATTTCTACTCTACATGAAACCAAATTAGAATTTATATGTTACTGTGTGACCTTCGTGTTCCTTTTGTGTCAGCGTGTAAAGTTTAATATTATAATAATAATATATTTAATATAAACAATAACACTGCTGAATATATAAGAAAATTCATTAAATTTTCAAAGGGAATGTCCAGTGACACAGTATTTGTTAAACCAGTGAAAAGAATAAGGAGGCACTGAAAAAGAAGCACAGAAGCAGAATAAACGAGAAATGAAAGATCCTGGACAAACACAATTCGACAGAAGTGTCAAAATGTTCATGTACGAAAGTCTGGGCGAAGTATGTACGCTAGGACAGTATAGGCGTAAGATTATTAAATCTTCAGGGCGAAGAGTAACAGGAAGACCAAAGAAACAAAGAACATAGGATTTTCAGACACGAAAATATATTAAATTATCTAACCCGTAAACAAAAAAATATATTACTTAACAGCAAATTTATAAATACATAACGCGTTGCTTCGTGTAGCTATGTATCCAGCACCATATTTCAAAATTCGTCTCAGAAAGAACTAATACTGTTTAACCTCCTCTTTACGGAGTAATTACGAAATCAAGTTTGCGGGGGTGGGGAGTCCCCCCATAGGGTAGATGGGATTACAATTTTTCAGTGAATCTTGAAGAAAAAGTCTGTGGACTGGATTAATCTGCTTGAGGATAGAGTTGAGTATCCAGCTCTTGTGTATCCATCAATGATCCTTTGAGTTTTAAAAAAAGGCACGGATTTCTTGACCAGCTGAGCTACTGTCAGATTATTAAGGAGTCAGTTTATAACGTGTTATTCATAGCAGCTTCTCTTGAACAAAGAATCTTGGATGTATTTATTCAGAATCGCCGTAACCCATCGTGAGTCACTGCTTCAAAGTAGAAACAGTGCCATAAAATAATGACCGGTTCCTAGAATTATCCCCTGTACAACCATGACACAGTGAGCCACTGCGCCTGCGCACGGTACAGCCCACTTTGTATGTGCTTATTATTGCATAACCAGTGCTCCTTTGAGTAGAGAGGAAAAAAAAGGAGATACTCTGAGGCCGCATCCGACATTATTAACGTATTTTGATGAAATTTTGTATGTTGCTGGAATCGTGCCTGTCGTCAACGACAAAATACTCATTATACTGTTCTTATATCGGACACACTTCATCAGATTGTGATCACTTCCGCCATTTTACGATTTGTTCTTTAGCTTTTGGCGGATTAGGTTCTGTTGTTGCGACAATTCAGAGTGAAGTCAGTTTGCTTTGGGCTAAACGTAAGTATTGGTAGGCGTGGAAAAAGAAATTGCGTCAGAACCGGTTGGAAGACGGGACTGAGACAGAATGCTAAAATTAAAATGGATGTAAGAGAAATATGTGAACACTTAGGACAGGGGTTATCAACCCGCGGGTCACATGCGCCCCTCCGATGAAATTTGTGCGGCCCGCGTACCTGTCTTGTAAAAGCTGCGTCACTGTGTACGATGAAGACAGTTCCCTGATACAGTGGTATTCAAAGTTTTTTGTTCGCGTACCCCCAGATATAATTTCTCTTCAACTTTGTACCCCCAAAGTTGTTGGTGTATAATTCAAGTTATACATAGTATATAAGCTACATCTAAAATAAATTAAATAAATTACATTACTGATTATTCAGTGTTTATCATAAAATAATATATATTTTTTTAAATTTCACGTACCTCCTAAGATGTCTTCGCCTACCCCCGGTGGTACGCGTACCCCAGGTTGAATACCACTGCCCTGATATATGTTAATGTCGTCGGTATGTGGCAGCACCAAACTATCGTTGTGGGCAATTGTGCAGCATACAAACAAAATCATTTTAAAGTATCTCGCTGGTGACTGATTTTATAAACGAAAATGTTTCAGTAATATGTAACAGTAAGTTAGGAGCATTTTTAACAAACTACCATGAAAAATGTGTTCCCAAGGCCACTGACTTCGGTATGGTCCAATGCAAATGTTAACATCTCGATGCTAATTATCGTTTTTAAAATATTACATTCACATTATTTTACTTCTGTAGTAACATGCACTTCGTCTCATCGAGTAGGCGTGTTCCCATTTAAAGCATCGCGTGGCGGAAATTCCTGACAGGACAGCAATATGAAGTTCTAAAAAGTAAGGCCTTCGCACATTTCAAGGCCAACACCAATGCCTCACGCCAACTTAACGGCGACGCTGTGTCAGTGAAGCAGACACACTGGCAAAAGGCTTTGCATTAAGCACCTTTGATTGTAAATGAAAAAATATCCAGTGACGTCATGGCTCATACGTAGTGAGGGGATAACTCTGGGAACCACACATTCTTTATCTCGGTTAGGAAAGGCTGCTGCTCAGTTGGAAATTGTGTTGCAGTTTTCGGGGGGGGGGGGGGGGGGGTTAAGAGGGTATAGTCAGCGGACAGACCAGTTTTGAAACCTCGTAATCTTATCGTAAACCAGATGTGACAGAATTAGTCACACGTAAAGAAATTGAAATTCGTGACTTAACGTTTATATTATCTGCGCAATTTATTTATCTATTCTGTGCAAACCGAAGCTCACGAATTATCTGCAGCTTTAGCAGTTTCACTAACAAAGTTACAGCTATTATTCTGCGTTTTTTTTTTTTGCTTCAATGTAGTTAAACACATCTTGGATAGGGCGCTGGGTGGGCCCCAGAGCCGTTCTGCGTAACTGACGAACGTTTTGAATGTTTTTAAAGAATATTATTGAGTACAATGTGAATTTGTCTGCGATAGTATGCTAATAACTGCCATAGAAATTTAATTATTGTCCTTTATGACCCAGCGGCCTGCAGTCGGTAAGAAAGGGCTGAATGTGGCCCCAGGTCTTGAAAGTTTGAGAACCCCTGCTGTAGAACGTTCAGTCCGGTGGTATAAACCTAAAGCGACCCTAAAAGTACACATCCAAGGGATTGAATTTCTTATTTGTATTCCTTTTCCACGTCCGTCGGAGTTTATAAAGGTAAACTTTCATTTTAGGATGGATGCCTCTTCTGCTGTGTAAAAAGAAGGCTGGATAATGCCCCGAAAACACTCAGTGAAAGAAGTTTGTCCTTGAATTGCGATAAATAAAGCCGCAAATTAAACCAAAGGTACGGTCGTGCCACGTGGTGTATAGTGACGTAATGCCGACACAGGAGTTTAGCAGTGAATCCTAACACAACTCTGCGTTGACCTAACAAGCAGAGTAGTTCCAGCTGCGCTTGGAGTGGAATCTGTTGGACGATGTACTAGTGTTCTTTAGACAGGAATACATACATGTATTTCTTGCTGAACTTTACGTGATTGTGACAATCTACGGTACTTTAAGTGTGGTCGTTTCCAGGTACCTATAATTTTGTGTTAATTTCTGCGTTCTGATAAATAAAGCGTGATTTTATTGTTACACAAGTTTTATTTAAGCGGTCAAATAAACATCAAAGGTTTACGAATGTTGTGTACCAAAGTAAGTAAATTAAAAGTTAATTTTAATAATTTAATGTTAGTTGGCCAACGTTTCTTGATATAGGAAGTTGATAAACGACTGAACGTTACACACCGAGGAACTTCGTAAGTTGTACTCCACAGCGAATGTTACTAGAGGTCATTAAATCAAGGAGGGGGGACATGTGTCATGTATGTAGGGGATGATAAATGTGCACGTTTAAGTTGAAAGACATGAAGTACAGCTGAAAATGAGCGGATAGATTAGCCTCAAATGAATCTTTGAGCAATAGACCTGGAATGCGATGGCATGAGTCAGCTCAGGATGGGCTCTTGTTACGGCATTGAAGCTTAGACTTCCATACAAATACTCGGAATTTGTTAAGCAGCTTAGCAATTATCAGTTTTTCAAGAACGCTGCTCCATTTTGAAACGGCAATCAGACTTTGCTTTCAGTAAGAATATATTATTGTAAATGTTTCAGAATTTAAGTATCTGATAGGAAAAACACGCAAAAGGACTTACGATGAAATTAGGAAAAGAATAAATTAAGGAAATAGTTGTTTGTATCCAGTTCGGAAACTGCCATAATTCCGTCAACACATCAGTTTTAATAAACAAATGTGAAGCAATCATTTCACAGTTATTCTGTACGGTGGTGAAGCATAGCTGCTACGGAAATATGTGGATGTAGGAGGGACATAGTGGGATGTTACATAATGGAGAGGTTCGTGGTTTATACAGGTCAGGGGCCAACGGGGTCCCTCCTGAGCAAAGCAGCGCAAGCGTTTCAAGGCAGAGATTAGAGATCTCCGGGCCAGATTTTAGGAGGGTTTCAGTCAGAGTGTATTGACACTTGTGGTGTGGTCAGGTCTTTGTCAAGATGAAGATCAGGGGTGAACAGTGGACCCGCAAGTGGTCTGAGTCCCTGAGGCGACTGAATTTGTTTCTCCTGAGCCAATACCAATACCACTAACAATCAAAAACGGTACTTGTTGGTTATCGGGACACAAAACGGGAGGGTCGAATTTAACATCTCATGCATATCAAAATAAAACATAATAATTTGTCATTTATTGTAATAAAATATAACTTTCAAGTATATGTCATTTATCCACACACATTAACCTAACCTAATCTATTTTTAAAGCGATGTGTCCCGATAACCCACAAGTACCTCAAAAACTCCATAATTTGTTCAATAACTGATATTAATAATAACGATTTACAGAATTTGTTACGGTACGCTAGATGTTTCGACACTTTGTGTCACCATGTGGACTTTTTCACTTATTATTATTTGTTATTAGAATGAATTTACAGCATTTATGAGTTATTAAACAAATCAGTACTTACATACGTATGTAATTGCTCCCAACATAAAATATTAACTTTATGTTCGCAGTTAAATTTATATATAATTTTAAATTTCTACTTGCTTTGCAGTTTTGAAATTTTAACTGTGAAGCAGATATTAATAGTAGTTAATGTTGAAAAATAGTATCATACATACGTAATAATGGATCCGTTTAATAAATCATAATTGCTATAAATTGCATATAGTAGCAGAAGAGAGATTGTCTAAAGTAAACCCGATGATTTCACTGTCACTACAAATTCCAAAACATGTGACTTATCTAAATAAATAATTTATGGGTGTTTTGTTTGGACGGTGATTATTACCATGTATTGAATATTACACACAGCGACGTTTCTTCGGTTTTCATCCTTAATTGTGAGCCTACTCTTAAAAAACGTTTCGAGGTGATGAGATCAAAGTGGATGATGAAGACGGGCTAGGCATTAGCAAGGTCGGATGAATTGTAAAATATAAATAACTTCAGTCGTAAGTCGAAACGGAAGAAAGCACTTGGAAGGACTTTACGTAGGTGGGAGGATAAAATTAAAACATCTGAAGAAAATAAAGTGTGTGTGTGTGGATTGGATTCATTTGGTCCAGGATTCCTGGGCGGGTTCTTCTGAATGAGATAATGAACTTTCGGGTTCTATAAGCGATGGAGGATATCTGCTACTAATAACTTCTCGGAAAACGTTCTCCATCGACTTATATAAGTATACGAGGCCAGTCATTAACATGTTTTATCTTAGACATTAAGAGTAAGGGTAATGTAACCTATATGTAAAATGATCAGTAAATAAGGACCTTTAAGAATCTGTAATGTATTTTATTGTAATTATAATTGTTTATACATTTATTGTAATTTTAATGAACCAATGTGTAGAATTTTCAATGCATCTGGCGCGTTAAGCGCCCGCCTCTCGAAAACCGTGAGAGATGTATCGGCACATATTGCGTACGAAATACGTATTACCTCTTGAGCTTTCCATATCTGTTTTCAGATTTTACATATCGCAAATGGTTTAGGTTCTACAAACATTTATTTATACCCTACTGCTGCGTTCGCGTGTTGCGTCATAACAAGATGGATGACATTGAAGCTGAAAGAGTCCGTAATGCAGAATATATGAGACAGTACAGAAAACGTAAAAAAATAGAAGTATTAAATAATGAACCTGAAGTTCCCAAAAGAATACCAAAAACTAATGCTGAACGTATGAGGGATAGTTAAATAAGCAATGTCTTAATCAAACTATATATTCAATTGTAAAGCACGTATAAAGGAAATATTTAGAATAAAGCTAATATATAAACTTCCTTTCATTGTATTTGTTGCCTACATATAATTTAAATACAAAGACGTATTTACGTCAGATTCTCCGGAGCCACTGTCAATTTTTTTTAAGGGACCAGGTTTCAGATGCATATACAGGTAACTCTCGGTTTACGAACGTTCGATTTACGAACATTCGGTATAACGAACGTCACAATTCATTAAAAATTTCTTAAAGTCGCCAATAGACAGAGTTCCTTATAAAACGAAATGCCAAACGTATAGTGAACATAAATGTAAGATTTAAATAAATAAACTTTTAAAAAATATATTTATTACAATAATTATCAGGAAATTATTATATGATAATTAGTACATGGTTTTATCTCTCTTTACTATAAAAATTTGTGATTCCTCGTTGTCTTCAAGAAATGACGTCATCAACAATGTCAACAGATATTTGTTTACTCGGCATTGTTGTGTAACACAACAATGCCGAGTAAACAAATAACGCTTCACTACCAAGCCAGTCGCATTATCACTGCTCTACAAGCAGCACGTCGCATCTTCTTATTTACTATAAAAATTTGTGATTAGTCGTTGTCTTCAACCAATTTGTCATCAAAAAATGACGTCATCAACAATGCCGAGTAAACAAATAACGCTTCACAACAAAAGAAATCAAAGAATATCAAGTCAGTCGCATTATCACTGCTCCAGAAACAGCACGTCGCATTCTTAAGAATTGACTAACAGTTGTTCTAAAACATCAGGAAAGTGAAAGAAGACGTTATCAAGTATTTGAAGTACCAACTCCAACAAGGTAAAGTGATACTCATTCGATATATTATGATTATGATCGATTTTGAGACGAAGATTTGAAAGGGTGGGGTTGGACGTAGATAGTTGACCGACCAAGAACTTTTGGCCTCTGAACAGCGATGTAAAGAACTAAAACATCTGAACTATTTAACAAATAAAGAAAAGCGAAGGGACACCTATATTGATAAAAGCAGGAAAACGTATTTAACAAGAACACAAGAACAAAAAATCAGACGAAGATTTGAAAGGGTGGGGTTGGACGTAGATAGTTGACCGACCAAGAACTTTTGGCCTCTGAACAGCGATGTAAAGAACTAAAACATCTGAACTATTTAACAAATAAAGAAAAGCTAAGGAAGACATACATTGATAAACGTAGAAAACCTTATTCACCAAGAGTAGAAGAGAAAAAACGAAGATATGTATGGATTGGGTTAGACGTAGAAAGTTGGCTGACCAAGATCAGTTAGCCTCTGAACAGCGAGGTAAAAAACTAAAACATCAGAACTATTTAACAAATGAAGGAAAGCGAAGTAAGACTTACATTGATAAAAGTAGAAAAACGTATTCAACAAAAACAGAAGGGAAAAAATCAGACGAAAATTTGCAAGGGTGGGGTTGGACGTAGAAAGTTGAGTGACCAAGAGCAGTTGGCCTCTGAACAGCGACATAAATAAGTAAAAAATCAGATTAGAGAAAGTGCTCCGAATAAGACACTAAATTAACACCCCGAAGGTGGATAGTTTAGTGTCTTACTCAAGATTTTAAAACTCATCCAACCCCCCGAAGGGGGAGTTAGTCAAGTGTTTTAACCCGCCCATTGGGGGGTGAGAGTTAGTTTAGTTTCTTACTCAAGGGTTAAAAAACTTGAATGAGACATAAAGTAACCCTTCCGATGGGGGGTTAGTTTAGTGTCTTACTCAAGACTTTAAAACGCAACCAACCCCCCCGGAGGTGGGGTTCGTCAAGTATTTTAACCACCATTCGGGGTGTTGTTAGGTTTCTTACTCAAGGGTTAAAACACTTGAATGAGACACTAAACAAACCCTTCCGAAGGGGGTTAGTTTAGTGTCTTACTCAAGATTTTAAAACGCAACCAACCCCCCCAAAGTGGGGAGGTTTGGTCAAGTGTTTAAACCCCCCCATTCGGGGGGTTAGTTTAGTTTCTTACTCAGGGGTTAAAACACTTGAATGAGACACTAAACTAACCCCCCGAAGGGGAGTTAGTTTAGCGTGTTACTTAAGATTTCAAAACGCAACCAACCCCCCAGAAGGGGGGGGTTGTTCAATTCTTTTAACCCTCAATTCGGGGCGGTTAGATTAGTTTCTTACACAAGGTTGGTGGCGTTTTACAAACTTGACCAACCCTCCCTAGGAGCTCCAAAAGGAGCGCCCTGCTCTAGTCTACTATACAATTTTCTGATTTCGTCGTTGTCAACCAATTTGTCGTCAAAAAATGACGTCATCAACAATGTTAACAGATATTTGTTTACTCGGCATTGTTTTAGAACACAACAATGTCGAGTAAACAAATATAACGCTTCACAACAAAGAAATCAAAAATATCAAGCCAGTCGCATTATCACTATAACTAACAAATAAAGAAAAGCGAAGGGAAATTTACATTGATAAACGTAGAAAAACGTATTCAACAAGAACAGAACAGCAGAAGAAAACAAACGAAGATTTGCAAGGGTGGGGTTGGACGCAGATAGTTGACTAACCAAGAACAGTTAGCCTCTGAACATCGACGTAAAGAACTAAGACATCAGACATACTTAACAAATAAAGAAAAGCGAAGGGAGAGTTACATTGATGAACGTAGAAAAACTTATTCAACAAGAACCGAAGGAAATAAAGGAGACGAAGATTTGAAAGGGTGGGGTTGGACTTAGAAAGTTGACTGACCAAGAACTTTTGGCCTCTGAACAGCGACGTAAATACTTAAACATCAGACCTATTTAACAAATAAAGAAAAGCGAAGGAAGACGTACATTGATGAAAGTAGAAAAACGTATTCAACAAGAACAGAACAGCAGAAGGAAACAAACGAAGACTTGCAAGGGTGGGGTTGGATGTAGATAGTTGACTGAACAAGAACAGTTGGCCTCTGAACAGCGACGTAAAGAACTAAAACATCAGACCTACTTAACAAGTAAAGAAAAGCGAAGGGGGAATTACATTAATAAACGCAGAAAAACATATTCAACAAGAACAGAAGAGCAAAAAACAAACAAACGAAGATTGTATTTTAACCACCATTCGGGGGGTTGTTTAGTTTCTTACTCAAGGGTTAAAACACTTGAATGAAACATTAAACTAACCCTTCCGAAGGGGGGTTAGTTTAGTGTCTTACTCAAGATTTTAAAACGCAACCAACACCCCCAAAGGGGGATTGATCAAGTGTTTAAACCCCCCATTCGGGGGGTTAGTTTAGTTTCTTACTCAGGGGTTAAAACACTTGAATGAGACACTAAACTAACCCCCCGAAGGGGAGTTAGTTTAGCGTGTTACTTAAGATTTCAAAACGCAACCAACCCCCCAGAAGGGGGGGTTGGTCAACTGTTTTAACCCTCAATTCGGGGCGGTTAGTTTAGTTTCTTACACAAGGTTGGTGGCGTTTTACAAACTTGACCAACCCTCTCTAGGAGCTCCGAAAGGAGCGCCCTGCTCTAGTGCTTTAAAATGGCTGCTAACGTATACGATTCGTATCGTAAAAGCTCAGGAATGCAAGATACACATAATGAACAAAAACGTATAACGAACGTCGTCTTGGAACCGAGCTCGTTCGTAAACCGAGAGTTGCCTGTAATGCTATTGAGAACACTATTTTTCTAAATATGGATCGTGATGTAAACAACTTGCGTAGGCCATAATATGCTCTATTGTCAAGTAGTATTCTGTTATGTAATTCGGCATCGATGTTATTAATAGTTATGAAAATTCCTTGACCACTTCAAAATTATATTCTCCAATCGCAAGGTTTTCACATATTCTCTTTAGGTGTGCTTCACTTGTCGATATCATTATACGTACATTTGGTTTCGGACTCATTCAGTTGGAGACCAAATTCTTTGGCAGTTCTCTCTAATTTGGTAAAGACTTCTATTGTGTCACACATGCAGCGGCCATTTATGTTAATGTCATCGGCATATGCTAGTATTTTCATGGATTTATTATATATGGTACCATTGTTTAGGATTCCAGCATCCCTCATGACTTTCTCCAATACAACATTAAACAAAAGGCAAACAAGTGCGTCTTTCTTTGTTTCGAACCGCTCTGAAATATCGTTTTGAATTTTGACGCTACACTGAACTGTTTTCATGGTCATTTTTGTAAGTCTAATTAATTCTTCAGGTATTCCTAGGTGTAGCATAGTTTCACATAGTTTATTTCTGAGTACACTATCATATGTCGCTTTAAAATCGACAAATGTATGGTACGCGTCTACGCCATATTCTAATGTTTTTTTCGAGGATATTTTGTAGGAAGAATATTCTATCAGTTTTAGACTTGCCTTCTCGAAAGCCTTTCTCGTTGTGGCCCAGTATATTTTCAACGAACGATTTCTGCCTCTCATAGAGTATACTGGAGAAGATTTTATACCCTGCGTTCAATAGTGTAATGTCCCTATGTTAACATTTTCTTATGTATGGGGAAATGTTACAAATCAGTCGCCACCTTAAGGTGGCGACTGACTTGTAACATTTGCCTGTAATGTAACGTGTTACAAATCGAGCATTACACAAGTGAAGACAGCGAACGGAGCCGCTCGATGCGAGCCGCTCACGCTCACGGGCGCTCCATCGTGTTGTCGGTTTTTTCGCGAATCCCTTTGAGTGTTACATTACAAGTCAGTCAGTCAGTCAGTCGAGCGGCGTCGTAACTAGCATTCACGAGTTCTTTAGATAAGAGTAGCGTATTAAATGAAACAAAGATAACACAACCTCCACGTCCGACATATTGAATGAAATGAATGGAGCACACACGAGCACAGTCGAGCCGAGCGTTCAAAACGAGCATTCGATACACCACACCAGTTGTGGTGTAATGTAACATGCTCGCCGCGAATGTTACATTACGAGTAAATGTTACAAGTCAGTCGCCACCTTTAAGGTTGTGTTATCTTTGTTCCATTTAATACGCTACTGTTATCTAAAGAACTCGTGAATGCTCGTTACGACGCCGCTCGACTGACTGACTGATTTGTAATGTAACACTCAAAGGGATTCGCGAAAAAACCGACAACACGATGGAGCGCCCGTGAGCGTGAGCGGCTCGCATCGAGCGGCTCCGTTCGCTGTCTTCACTTGTGTAATGCTCGATTTGTAACACGTTACATTACAGTCAAATGTTACAAGTCAGTCGCCACCTTTAAGGTGTTACATTACAAGTCAGTCAGTCAGTCGAGCGGCGTCGTAACGAACATTCACGAGTTCTTTAGATAAGAGTAGCGTATTAAATGAAACAAAGATAACACAACCTCCACGTCCGACATATTGAACGAAATGAATGGAGCACACATGAGCACAGTCGAGCCGAGCGTTCAAAACGAGCTTTCGATACGCCTCACCAGTTGTGGTGTAATGTAACATGCTCGCCGCGAATGTTACATTACGAGTAAATGTTACAAGTCGTGAATGCTCGTTACGACGCCGCTCGACTGACTGACTGACTTGTAATGTAACACTAAAAGGGATTCGCGAAAAAACCGACAACACGATGGAGCGCCCGCGAGCGTGAGCAGCTCGCATCGAGCGGCTCCGCTCGCTGTCTTCACTTGTGCAATGCTCGATTTGTAACACGTTACATTACAGGCAAATGTTACAAGTCAGTCGCCACCTTAATACGTTCGTGGGGGCAGTGAGGCTAAATACTGATTGTATTTTATCATTAACACGTAATTTATGAAGGAACATGACGTTCAACTCGTAGTTAATTGTGTTTGAAATAATCAACATTTGTATGATATGACGTCTTCAAACATCCATCGGACCGTATGTCTGTCAGTGAATATCAATACGGCTGCTGTGATATTCTCAGACTAAATACGAGGTCGCAGCACGCAAATGAACGAAGTGCCAGATTGGTGCGTTTCACGATCTGAAAACGCGAAAAATGAGAACACCAAATATCAGCCTGTAAATTTGTGAATTTTAATCGGATCATAGTGCAACTTTCAACTAGGCATTATCTAACACTAAAGAACGTTTTTTGTGAAGACTCCACGTAAAAATACCAGTAATTAGCCCTTCTTCGTTTGCTTATTCGTCGTACAATAGTCCGTCCGGCTTCTGTGATCTGAGCTTTCATAACAAATGATTTTAGTGGGTGAGGTCAGCCTCACGTCCAACCCCCAACCTGAAGGACCAGGCCTCCCGGAGACAGGGTGGCCCAGCTAAACCCCCAGACACCAGGTACTATTTTAGTCGCCTCTTACGACATGCATGGGCTATAGTGGGGCTATTCTTATTCTCCGACCACCACATGGACGGTAATGAACCTATGGTTTCCATTAAAGACAGCAAATTCTTGACAAGCTGGGTGACTATCAGCTTCTCAAGAAGGATTATTTTCCGTTGAGTTAGTCATAAAGTCGAGGAGTGAAGGCTCTCGTATGAGTGTCCTTGTTTGTTATTCCATGATTTTATTATCTGGTTCATCGTGATCCCCTTTCTGCAAACTGCCCCGCCCATGTTTGTGTGGCCTTCTGCTTTCCACTTAGCTGAATGAGATACCAATTACGTTTTATCTTTAGCCTTTATCTACTATGACACACGTCAATACTGTAATTTTCTGTCCTCAGTGACCATTTCGTTTCAAGATGGAACTAGGATCGTGAACTTCTGTCATCCGCTGTTTGCCTCGTCAGTAGAATATTCAGGTATGTTGTTAAAAAGAGCCTTGTATGATGTGAGGTTTTCACAGCGGTGAATATGAAGATTTCTGTCTTCTTGTTACGCAACATTTGTTTTAGGGAGACATGATGAAGTTGTAGTTGACCGGGTGTAGAGCATGTTTATAGGTTATGTACCTTACGGTTAGGTATTCGTTCACGTTTCTTCGTTTGGTGTCACTACAGGCCAACGATGAAATTGCTTTTCTTAGCGGACCCCCCCCCCCCCCCCCAAATACCTAGTCTCCTTCAGCGACTGCAGTGACTTCTCAGAATGAAGACGTACAATATTTATCAACATAAGGGCTGGCTCATAGAATACCCAAGTTGAGAGGATTGTTTATCAATTCGTATATTATTGTCTTATGCTGTTTAATCTGAATTAGATGCGAAAATGATCGTGAATAGACAAGGATTCGGAAGAAGATGCTGGTGGGCTGTTCAGAGGTAGGCCTGATTTTCCGAAATTCGCATGGATAAACCGAATAAAAACATGAACACCTCTGTATTACATGAAGCCGGTCGATATTTGAACAGGGAACCTCTCGAATAAAAGTTTATACAAACTTCATTTAGTTTCAGATCGTGTTTTTATGCACGGGAATGACCGATAGCGAAACATTCAAATTAAGGAGAATACTGATTTAGTTATAGGGCGTGTTATTCACCGACACTTACGAAATCTAACGGTTTACATCGCTTTGACTTTAAGATATGAAGATGACCATGATTGATTTGTAGGTAAGATTTGGAAGGTGGTAGTACTGATGATATGTGAAGGCAAGACCGATACTAGGTTGTAGAGCCACAAGAAGAAGAAGAAGAAGAATCAATATGACAGGGGATAACAAGTTACGTGCATGAACGATGAAGCCTTATATAAGATTCGTTATCCTTCTGGGCGCAGCCGCTGGATTAGAAAGTACAGTAGGACCCGGTTATCCGCGGAGTGGATTATCCGTGATCATTGCAATGTGAATACGTACGTTTGTGTACAAATGTGACACCCATCGCCCTAATGATGGGAGAACTTAAATCCTACTTAATTGCTCTCTGGCAACTTCAAATGAATACTAGAGACTACAGTCACAATCTACAATCCACAGCTAAAGAACGAAATGAGGGGACTTATTGCGTGTACCTCGAATTTATAAAATAAAACACACGACTGAAAAATTGTGAGAGGTACCTACTGGGTCCCTTAGAGTAGGTACCTCTCACCTGAAGACGGAGACAGAACCAGCCTCCGAAACGTCGTGATTTAAAAAAAACACGATGGAAAAAGTCCTGGCAACGAATTTTAAGTGTAAACTACCGTCGTCAAAACCCTTTAGAATTGAAGGAGACTGGATAATGTTGGCCCAGGACAGGGTCCGGTGGAGGGCTTTGGTTAATTCGGTGATGAACCTTCGGGTTCGGTAAACCATCTAGTTAGTTAGTTAGCTCTGCATTTAATTACAAATGTCGAATTCGTGAGCAACCATACCTGAAATAAGTCACTGAAGCACGTGAAAGTGGTAGTAGAGCCAGTTTCTGAAATGCAGTGCAAGTTTAATCAGGACGAACGCAATTGCAGCGCACGGCAGAGCCATGACGAGCGTGCCTATAGCTTGGGATGATTGCGTGGGTTGGAAATAAACCGCACGGTGAGTGAGTGAGTCACGCAGTCCAATCCTGTCACCTACCTACATAGGAAGCCCTAATGCTTACACTGCATGGAAATCAATACTTTACATCCAACGTTCAAGGCACATTTCCTTGTATAATATCAGAACGAAACGTAGCAACTTGCAGACATTACATGGGATATTGTGATCGATATTCATAATTCAATTTTATATTTTAAAGAGGTAACTTTATAAGTATGGTAATTGATGTTCAGGCCAGCTTAGACATGATCTTTCCCCTCTTCCTATGTACAAAAGTCAAAGCTCTTCAAATGTTAAATTTATTTGCGTTAATCAGTTGTAGACTGTGCACCCACTGTTCAGACTAACAGTTACTAAACTGATTTAAGTGCATCGAAACAGCAGCTAAGTTTTACTCTGTAATGTTTTCTCCGACTGCGGTCTTGATGTTAATTTTGCTAATGTAAATCTTGTAGCGGGACAATGACAACACCTTTATCCATCGTGTCATTAAATATGTTGTTGTTGGAAGATTCGCCTTGATTCTTAACAGACGTAAAGCTTATTATCTTTGCCACCGAGTACAGACCGGTCCTCGGACCCACATTTTTACTCAGAACAAGCCAATGAATAACCACCCGAAGTCTGGCAGAAGATTCATGAGACACTTACTGAGTCATTATGTAATTGTATTTTCAATAAGTACAAGGAATTATCTAAATGAATTTCTATTTGAAAGCGTAATTATGCATATTTTCAATAACATAAACGAACATGTTTTTTCGAAAAATATCCCAACAGAAGTTTTGGAGCATTTAATAGGTTCTGTATTTTTTTAAGTGTATACGCAAGTGTTTTATCCAGTGAACTGATTAAGGCAAAATAAGTAAGTTCGATTTGTCCTTCGTGCAAAGAAAATTTGTGTAACATATATGAACCAAAATTAAATTCCATCAACAATTTTTAGTATAATCCAAATACGAAAATTCATCGAAGTATAACCAGTTCATGAGATTAACAAGCAGACTGCGGAACACCGGGGGGGGGGGGGGGGGGGGGGTAGAGAAAAGGTAAGTGATAGAAGATTACTACAAATGGCAAATAAAATTGTGTTGGTATAGAAAGGCTAAGCTGATATGCGGGATAAAAGAGCATTAATGTTGTACCACTGTTTAAAAAAGTGGAAGAGGGAGTATACAGAATAATTCAAAGCTCGAATACAATACTGAGGGAGGTTGGGGAGATAATTTAAAGCAGAAAATGTACCCCCCCCCCCGATTTGCCACCTCCGATTGACAAAGTTTTTACGTTGATGTCATTTTGTTGCTCAGATTATATAGCATCAAATGACAGGATGAGTAGTGAATAATGAACTGAGAAGTAAATGGGAGAAAGTAGTTGTGGCTTAATTTTAAGGTTCTATCCTGACATTTGCCTGGAAGGGCTAAGGAAAACTACAAAAATCTCAATCTGAGCCCCTCCACCCCCAACCACTACAATTAAATAAATCTGTTTAAGTTTTGGGAATGAACTGAATGAGACATATATGACCTTCCAATTATGCATTCATTTTATGTAAGTAATGATCTCCCTAAGTTGTAACTAACTAGGAAACCCGAAGGTTCATCACCGAATTAACCAAAGCCCTCCACCGGACCCTGTCCTGGGCCAACAAAATCCAGTCGCCTTCAACTCCTATCTCCCATAGATCCCGCCTAAGATTGTCCTCCCATCTACGTCTAGGTCTCCCCAGCGGTCTCTTTCCCTCAGGCTTCCCAACCAATACCCGGTGCACACCTCTTGTCACATCCATGCGCGCTACATCCCCCGCCCATCTCATTCTTCTCGACTTCACCCTGACAATACTGGGGGAGGAGTACAGATTTTTAAGCTCATCATTATGCAGTTTCTCCAGACCCCATCGGTTTCTCTCTCTCTCTCTCTCTTTTCTTTATAGTGTTCTGCCTGACGACAGGTCCATATGAACAGGATCCTTCCATCCTTTTCTCTGACTGGGACCTGTTCATATACGTTCTTGGCAGATGATCCAGAAGTGGTTTGCCATTGCCTTCGTCTGTGTGTGAATTGAGTAATTGTTGGGATGCCACGGAGAAACCGGGGAAGTCCCCGGAGGAAACCTCCGTGTTGCCTAGACCACGGCCTTGCCCAACACAAGTTATAAATTCGGGCACCGCCGGGAATCGAACCCAAGACCCCAGGATTACAAGGCCAGCGTTCTAACCGCTAGACCACCTAGGCCCAAATATCTCCTCAACGCCCTATTCTCAAACACCTGCGATCTATGTTCCTTCCTAGACTATTCCAGTTGAAAAGCATAAAAAAATATGCTGCTGACGCTTCACATTTTAGAAACAAATATTGGGAATGTTTCAGGTGGATGAGTACCAAGATGGCATCAGCGTTGCAGTGGAAGCTGAACCGGCTGTTCTCATTTCCTCGTCTAATTGTCCTGGTGGTGGTGGTAGTTGTTCTGTTTCTCTTGTTAAAACCATCTGAAGTAGATTACGGCTTCCTGCCCTACAGGCAGGAACTGTTTGACATAGTTGCCAACAGTGCCTTCGATGGCTTTAACAACGAAACCGGTTCTAAGAATGGAGAATACATTGTCCCAAACATCATCCACTTGTTATTTTTTGATATCAGTGAATTATCTTTTGTGGATGCAGTTTGTGTGTTGGCGGCATTTAAGAATCAGCGCCCAGAAATTATATATTTTCACACTAATGTCGAAGAATTTAAAGGGCAGTACTGGGAGAAACTGAAGAGTACACCAGGTCTGCACATAAAAATCCAGAAAGTGACACTGCCAGATAAAATATTTGGCCAAAATTTCGGTTCAAAAAACCACCGGTGGCACGCGGGGGATGTAGTACGAATAAAGATTCTGATGGAATATGGAGGAATATTTTTAGATAATGATTCTTATTTAGTGAAAAGTTTAGATGAATTTCGTAAATTTGAAATGACTCTAGGTTGGCCTGAAGGACAGTATTTAGGCACTCAAGTGTTGGTGGCCAATAAAGATGCCAGGTTTCTGCGTCTTTGGCTTGAAACTTACAGACAGTATTACCCCAACCGATGGTACTTCAATGCGGGAGAAAAACCCACAAGGGAAGTGCTATGGTTCAAACCTGAATTGGTGCATCGAGTGAAGACACTATTTGGCGTGCAAGACCTTAGCGAAGAACTGTACAGGACTGACGATTGGAGTGAATGGCGTAAATTTTATGCGATACATCTCCTTATCAGACATCGATGGTACCTGGACAGTTTGTGGAATATGCTGTGGTGGCCAAGTCTACATGAAAATAACATTGGTAACTACCCCAAAACGTTTGGTGAAATGGCAAGGGAGGTATACTTCTAATGAACAAGGAGATGAGTACCCAGTCCCATTAATTCTGAACTTGTACTTTTATTTATCAAGTATGACGTAGGCCTGTAATGTTATAATGACCAAATGTGGTGTTAAACCGTGAGTGATAGTTTTTAGAAGATGCAGAAATGCCTACAATTAGTCGCCATGCTTATAGAAGACGTCTAGTCATACATCTAGTTTCAATGTATAAATATAGTGCAAATGTTATTGTCCTTATAACGTAAATTTGCCTAATAGATTCACTCAGCATTTTTGAATGAAGATTCTTCAGATTATCTGTATTTTAAATATCTTGTCTACTCACCTTTTCCCCTCCAGTAAGACGCAGTCCAAAACAGCACTCAGGCGAATTATGTACAGGCCGACTAATCCAGCGTTTTCGTATTATATCTCGATTGTAACGGAGACTGCATTACACGATGCTTTAGCAAGGATATAATTTGTCAAAGTCACCCATTTTGTGGAGTACCGGAAACAATCTGTAATACAGCAAAGAAACAAAAGTTTCTCAATTATACTGCATGGCTTTGAAATAAAAGCGGAAGAACTGATAGCCCAAAGTTGTTATCCTGATGGATGATGTATTTTTTCCCCAGCAGTCATGGAAAGGCCAATTATTATTTTGCATCTGAAATCACATATAAATCATCGTAGTAGCTTCTTGTGAGTTATTTCCACAGAGTATATAAAATTAATACATAACAGGGAGATCATGTCTGCATGTTTGAACTCTGATGAAATTTGGTATTGGAGATGTATACCAAAATCTGAAAGAAAAATGTAATTTTTTATCATACATATTTACCACTTTTATTTTCTTTGAAACTTCAGCTATTCTGTCTGTTTTTGAAGCTTGTTTATTATTGAAGATATGAGAAAATGGTGCCAGAGGTTATAAACGAATTGGTTATTCCATGCATGTCGTAATAGAGGCAGAAAAAATGTGTTTATGGCAATTTAATTAGTACCACTCAATATTAGACGCTGTAGCAAAGGTGTTGCTATAACCAAAATCGACTAATTAAGATTTCTCAAAAAGGTACATCACACGAAAAATCTATGTCAGATTTAAATTTGCAACTTATATTTGAAACATAACATATTTTATATGCTGAATATTACATTAAAAAGAAAAATAACCATTGACTGTGCAAAGTGATCTGTAATAAAATTAGCCTTTTCATCAGTGGATAAGTGTTGCATCATTAAAAGAAAAGCCTGTTTGTGATTTATTCTAAACGTTATATCAATAAAAAAATTTATACCAAACAAATGATGATGCTGACCATATCAGTAAAGAAATTATTAAAAGCCTTCACAGACTGGTTAAACTTTCTTCAAACGTAAACCATACGGAACTTCAAAAGAGCAAAACAAGACTTTACAGTGTAAGTTTAAGTAGTGTATTCCCTATGTTATGATACTATTAAAAATACTTGGAATTAACTGGTTAGAGATCTCTCAAAAGTGGTTTTACTAAACTGGTCTATGTGGGTACCTAAGTGACTCATCTGGAAAGAAAAATCTAGCAAATCTTTAAACTAATTCACACTCAGTATTAATATGCAAATATTATCAATATTCACAGAATGTAAACAATACAATATAACAAGAGACTGTTCATTCATTCTTATCCTACTGTACGCGTGTACATGATGGAGCAAAATAGACATAATCCCAAAGTTGGAGAAAGTGTTTCTCTGCAATGTTGGTATCCACCTACAAATCCACACAGCATATCGACCCAGAACAACAGTCAGAATCTTACATATTAATGCTCACCAAACATAACCTAAAGTGGTTTAATTACGCAACTTTTTAAAAATTAATTATAAAACTTCCACTTACATGAGGGAATGTTAGCTTTTGACAAGGTGGTTGTAGACCCCAATAGGTGCTTCCATTTGGTCAGAATAACATTTACCTTACAGAATCCAGTATGGAGAAGAATGCCAGCCAGTAACACATCCACAACTGCAAAGAATCCATATGTTTTTTTCTCATTGCCGATATCTGCTTCCATTCCCACCACACACAGCCACACCGTTTGTGTATTCGCATTAGAAGCAGTACAATATGGCGTTTCTCAGAGTGTTGAACAGTGCTTTTAATATCAAATTTCTAGTGAAAGAGGAAGTGAAGCCGGATAAAATTCTTGGCAGTTGAAGTGCACAATATGGGGAAGAGACGTTACTACAAATTTTTCCGAAGACCGTGAACAGGTCGCTAACCGACCACATGGTCACGTGTAGCCGACAGTTGTCACAGATAACGTTCGTCGCGTTGTGATTTTGGAAATCAGATGAATTAAAGTGCGTGATGTTGCATGCATTGTGTGCATGTGTGTTGGGAGTACAAAGATAATTATCCGTAAACACGTAATTGTTCAATAAAACTCGTGGGTCCCAAGGATACTGACGTTTGAAGGCACAACTTATTTTGATGTCTGCCCACTATCTCATCCAGACTGAACTGGAAACTCATTCCTGAAGCGAAAAGTAACTTGACACATGGGTAAAATATTTCACTCCAGAATCAAAGAGGTCCGGTTTGGAAAGGCGTCACAACGGCTACAAAGTCAGCCTGTTGCCTTATCTGCTGCCAGCATCAGTGTCTTACCACCACGACGATGGCAAAAACGTGTAGAGGGGCATTATCATGAAAAGGAGTAATAGTTTGGTGATTTCGACATGTTTCTTCGTGTAAATAAAAAGTCCAGGTCTACCTTGAACCACCCTCGTAACAATGTTTAGCCACCCTGGTCAAGGCTTCCCTAGACTTGGCTAGGGCCACACATCTGGTTGCCGTTAGCCCCTGGTAATATTTGGCTCCTCCTGATGTCAAGTTTCCTCTTGGCACTTCCAGTCACTTGGTCTTTGTCGGATTAACCCTGCCTTTGGAACAGCTGTCTTCTCAGCGTCCCTGGCTTGGCTGATACTATCAGCTCCCTGAGGTACTTTGCTAGAACTGCTGGTCTGTGCTGAGAGGAATAAACTTTCAAATGGAAGCTCTGTGAAAGAGAGCTCTTTTATTAATCTGGGTCTTTAGAGTCCCTGAGTCCTCAGAGAGGATTAATTCGTTTTGGGTTCTGCCCTCAGACCTGGGCCTTATAGGTACCCTTGGTTAGGGCTTCCCAGAACTTGGGTAGTGCCATGTACTCTGGTTGCCATAGCCCATGGTACTATCTTGTCTCTCCCTGGTTTTTTAAGCGTCCTCTTCAGACAGGCCTATATCAGATGAAGCCTGTCTACCTTAAAGGCAGCATATTGTAGGTCTACAAATTGGCTGAAACTGCCAGCTCCCTGTGGTGGTCTGCCAGAACTGTTGGCTTCCAATCAGCAGGTTTACTGGAGCTGCTGGCTCCAAAGGAGGTGACATCTATAAAAAGCATAAAAGCAGGTTTCTCACAATTGATGAGTCCCTGTCCCCAGTTAACTTCTCAACCCCCTGGGTTTGTTGATACTCTTAACAGCCTGAGGTGGTATGCCAGAACTGTGGCTCCCTGTTGAGAGAAATAAACTTTCAAATGGAAGCTGTTTTTGAGAACTCCTTTGTACAGCGGCTGCCTACTTTGAAGGCCACGTGCAGTGGACACCTTCATCCATAGGTTTGCTGGAGCTTTTACCAGACTGTTATTCCATTCTGAATAGGGAAATTTTATAAAAGGTTAAGGTAACGTTATACAAGCATGGTGATATGGGTATGTGTTACCTATGGATGATGATGTGTTGCTTTGAGACCATAAAAATTCAGTCTGCCAATAAATTATCAATGGGGATTGCGGAAGAATGGAGGATTTATCATACAATGGCCCATTCTGTTGAAAATGTCAGTGAATGCTAATGGTAATTATGTTTTTCTAAATTAAAACAGAGCAACAGGAACTAAAACAGGAAGTTTCATTCACAGCTGCCTGAAAATATAATTAACCACTGAAGGCAACTTCACAGGTTAATATTAATTTCATAATCACATTTTAGACAATAGGTGATGTACAAAAGAGGATATCCTTCAGTTGCAGATTCAAATAGTCTTTAATCCAATCTTATCTATGGAACTGCTTTCTAGAAGTTTCTAAAAGCAAACTGAAACAGTTTTCTGTTTCTGGTAATCAACAAGATGCCTGTAACTTATTGCTCTTTTAATTTTAAGAAAATAAGTATATGTTTGATAGAAATGCAAAATACAAAACCAAAAAGCAAATTTTAGGGCCCTTTTGGTACTGCTGCAAGAAAGAAAATATTGGCTGAAATTATTGGAGATTTAATGGTTTAGTCATTAGGGAAATATAGTTGTTATGGGATTGAGGGGATCTGTTGAAAATGCCATCCTTCAAACAGATGAGCATAAAGGGCAGTAAAATAACATAACAGTCACTTCAAATGTGGGGTTCCGTAACAGTCGTAATAATTTCCAGCAGATGAATAATACTCAAACAGGAATCATGCATCATTATTTTCACATTCTGTTTTAACACAATCAAATGAACACAATTTATAAGATTCAAAACAGTTAATTTTCTGATATAAACTTATGAAATAAAACTACTGTTCACAGATTGGGAGTTGGCGAGGTCCCTGTGGTGAGGGAACAGGTGGCCTTAAACATTCTACTACAACTTCAGTGTAACATCAGATTACACTTGAGCTGTACAGCACAGATGCTCATTTTGCCATACTAATGCTTACTTGCAGTTTTTTTAACGTATAGTATAGGTCGCGCGAGAAGTGCTGGCACTTGCGCAAAGAACTGATTTTGGTCGTATGAGATGGACCCGTCCGAAATACGCGCTAGAGGGGTGTCAGGTTCAGTTGGTTTGTAGCTCTAGCTGTGTTTAGTTCGGTACGTCACCGCAGCTGAGGCTGTGCGACCCCCACTACTACTGAACTCCCCTCTCTCGGCTTACACATCGCGCATTTAGGTGCCACGAGTACTCGCGCGACCTATAGTGGCAGGCAGATGAGTATAACTGCCTTACCATCTCTCAGTCTGTGAACACTGTTACTTCTAAATTACGGATGAATCACCTTCAGATTAGGAGAATATTAAGATTATTATTATCCATATATCACAAATCAAATTTCTCTATAAATGTTACTTTCTTAGGGCCTGTTTTAAATATTGTAATCATATACTGGCTATGAGAATAAAACAAGTCCATAATAAAATTAGGTACTTGTGGGTTATCGGGACACATCACTTTAAAAATAGGTTAGGTTAGTTGTCATTTATTGAAATAAAATAAGTTTCAAATATGTCATTTATCCACACACATCAACCTAACCTAACCTATTTTTAAAGTGATGTGTCCCGATAACCCACAAGTACCCAAAATTAGATTCCAAACATGTAGTCATGGAATCAGATTATCTCCATTTGAAGCTTAATTCTATATTCATCATAATAAACTAGGTACTATGACAAAGAATTTAACATTTTGATGTGTTCTTAATAGCAAACATGTTCTCAAGTGTAACAGGAACAATAATGATAAATATTGTTGTATTATTGCATATACTACTAATACTGGGTTGTATGCGAATTACTGAAGCCAATATTCAGTGCCATAGTAAAGTAAGGGTCAACCAGTGAACAATTTGTGCACTAAAGAACAAAATGATAACCTAATATTCTGGTCACAATAACTGGAAAACCTGTTGATTTCATCCTTCAACACTTGATAAGAATGAAACTTGTGTTCCTGACCTGCTTACAGTAGTTTCCCAGTATTATTTAGCAACTTTTCTCACACACGTGTTATTCATTTTTGTTGGAAATGTATTGGAAAGGTTGCCATTTATAATTAATTCAACCCACATTGATTATCTGACAGATGGTCTGTATCTGTTAGTAACTAGCAAATGAATCAAATTCTCACAAGATCTAGACCAGTGGTCCCCAACCTTTTGGTGCCTAAGGGCACATTTGAGAGTTTATGAGATCGTGGCAGGCACCAACCAATTAACAAAGCCAAATTTTCTTTTCTCTGGACAAATAAGATATGAACACCAAATAATACACAAAACAACACGACGTTTAATGATACAAGAAACCATGCAATCAAAAATACGTACTTTATAAGTATAATTATTATTACTCAAGTGGGAAGTTAGTGTGATGTTTGGCACTGCATTTCATCGGCCAGTTTTTCAAATTTGGGAGTGTAGGATGATGTTGCTGCTTGCAAACAATTGCCAAGATGGGCATCAGTAAGTCGAGATCTGTGCTTTGATTTTATAATGTTCACGGCCTTCATTATTCAGTATAACCTCTTTCCATAACAATGCAGGCACCCAAAAAAGCCTTGGTGGGCGCCTGCGGGCACCGCTTTGGGGACCACTGATCTAGAGACATAAAATTATATTCCACTAGCGATGTACTGATAGGCAACTCATCTGGAAGTCAAGGGTTTAGTTGTGTCAGTGTGTTATACTTCCATTTAGACCATAAGAAAAGAGAATGACTCAATACTATTCTTGCAAGTATACACCAGTATGACCATAACAACAAATTTAAGGTCACAAACATGAAGATAGCTTTCTCTGCCTTAACCTCTGCACATTTTTGTTTCCTAAGGTGAGATGTAAGTTATGTAATATTTTGAACAATTTTTCAAGACCAGTAATGATAAAGAATTAAACTTTAAGAACATCTAAGATATCTTCAAGAAAGTTCCTATATTATTTACTCTGGGATTCCCCAAGATTATCCAGCACATTTCTATGTTTTATATAAAGGATTTTATATATCTAATCGTTAAAAATAAATGGTAAATGGCCATCCTTGAAATGACCAGCAAAATAAAGTTTGAAACCTACTGATTATGCTGTGTTAGCAAAGTCAGATAATTAAATTAAATCTTTTGTATTATCTAATTAGAAAAAACATTTGGAATTTTGGGTGACATTGAGCATTATGTACATTTACCAATCAATGTCAGTTTTCCAGTCACTGTCATTCACTCACATATACATAAAGTAATAGATCTTCTTAAACATACAAGAAGTTAATCTAATTGCAAGCCCATGTGTCAATGTTGGCGTTATGTACAGTCATGGGTTTGTTATACAGAATAAGGTAAAGAAGAAAGCCAGACAATAGAACCAGTCAGTGCTAAATGATACAGTAACAAATTTCACGATTACTGTACAGAATACACAAGACATGAAAAATTCTGGTGTCAGCGATGAGATTTACTATCTGTCTGCATGCATAGTTTCTTTCCTTCTGTGCATAGCTTCAGCAGCTGTGCCTTGATTGTGCCTCCTCTTTTTATTATATAAAGAACACAGGTTTCCTCCACTGGATTTACAAATGCTTCATTACGGCACTGCTAATTGCAGGTGTGGAGGTTGCTTGTCATAAAGGCACTCATCACACTATGGCAGTGTTATGGTCTATAAGGCAGGTGTAAGAGTGACCTACTACAGTCACTCCAGTAAAAACACGTTAAGTTAGAGGGTGCTTCATAATAATACAATAGCTCCTAGGTCTCTCATTATATTTTAAGTTCCTATCAATCAATATGATAATGAGTAAATAATACAGAAAACAATGGAAAGTAATTCTAGAAAAACGAGAGAAACCCAAGAAAACCTGTCCAAGCTATGATTTTTCAGCCATACAACTCTCCTGTACTACGAACAACTTTCCGAGTCAGGGAGTCACTTTCTTGGATGTCTTTAATCAAAAACATTTTCGTGCAGTATACATAATTTGAGTGTTCTTCACACATAATCCATAAAATGAATGCATAATGAGTCATGATTTCTGTCATCCGCATGTTTAATCACCAATGGATTTCAATGATTTTAGGTACTGGGAGTATACACTAAAAGTTGTTAAGTGAATTCCTATTTTACATGATGCTCAAATTAAGCATTGGTTTTCTCTAAAATGGCTCATTGAACATTTAAAATACTGACCTCACTGCAGTCTACAACTTATATTTGATACAGATTTTGGTGTGAATATTCACCGTAACATAAGAAAAAATTATTTTTGACTCTATATAGTGACAATTTTAGCATCGAATAGACTATTGACTTTCACTTGCTTTTTTCTGTTTCTGGAAAAGAATACATTAGCCACATTAAGAAAGCAAGATTATGATAGATAAGTGGTAAATTACTAAAAGAAAAGAACTGTAATTAGCAGTTTTATTTCTCCTTTTACTGTTCTGAAGACTAATGTGACATGTAAAATCACAAAGAACACACTTGGAACATAACTGTACTCCAATTTTGTGTACATCTTTTCACTATTATCCTATCCCAACACTATTTTTGAACCTGCCTACTATTCATGACATTAATATTCATTGCCATCCCACGCTGTAGCCGCGCGGTCTGAGGCATCATGCTTCGGACCGGTGATACGGAATGCGCGCTAGTTTGAGTCTTGGGGAAAGAAATTTCTCATGAGATTTTCGACCGGTGTATGGGACCGGTGCCAACCCAGCAGCGTGAGGAAATTGGGGGGCTACAATGGGTAGTGTAATCCGGTCATGGAAACTAGCAATGGCTGGGGATTCGTCGTGCTGACCACACATCACTCTATATCTGGTTGAATGATCGTTCACCTCTGCTTAGGCATGTGAACGTGAGGCCAGCAGCCAGCTAGTCGGCTTTGGCTCTCAGAGGGCTGTTACGCCACGGATTTAATTTTTAATATTCATTCCAACTCAAATATGTAGGCACAGAAGAAAGAACAGGGAATATATGTTTCCTTTTTAAATAAACCTCAGAGTAATTTTTACATTAGTTTTATGGTTGCTTGCATACCATGGAAGAGATACTGTAATGTGCAAGAAATATAATAATAAAGGTGAAGTACATGAAAAAGTTCATATAAAAAGAATGGTATATAAAAATGATTTTTGAAAACAGATAGTTTGTATAAATAAAACAAATTACTGCCTGTTGTGGAAGGATTCACTTGTACAAACTATTTATCATGATGAATTATTCCATTGACATACCACATTAAGCATTAAATTTTAAAAATAATTTATCTTTACTTGAGGCTCTACCAATCATTTAAATCAAAAGAAGGCAATGCATATTCAAGTCAATATATACATTATGTAAGATTAGAGCTATATAAATCATCTTAATTATACTTCTGAATAATCCTAGTAGCAAATTTATGTTTTCTAGCTGATGAAAATGTTTTTGACCTTTTTCTCCTATCAACTAATTTCATACAGTAATACTATATGCAGAAATGTAAATATCTTGTTTGGGTGCAGTCTTACAGAGGCTGAAATCATACTTTGTTGCCAAAATGGAGTACTCTTACTTAAGTGAGAAAAGCCCCAGTTATAAACCAGTGAAGACTTGGAAAGTTAATGGACAACATATTAAACTTTGTCTATGTAATGTGATATGATGCCAAAGTAAAAAATAATTCTCTTTTTCCCCTGCTGTGTAAGACTGCTCAATATTGCCATAAGAATTCTTATTAATTTTATGTTGGACAATACAATTTATTGTTTAGACCACCACGAGGTTGTTGGATTTGAATTTTAAACTCCTCCTGGGGTCAATCCATACATCTATGATATGCCTCTTGATATGCAAAGGAACAGCTTGGTGCCTTCTGTATGGCCAACTCTCCCAATTCTATCCAATATTCATACTTTACTAATGGAAATGGAAACATCCTAGACAGCCATAATTGAATGATGTGAAAGAACACAGTTTAATAAAATATTTAAGTAAGCAGTATGATATTCTCTAATGAACTCAGGTATGATTTTAATGTAACATTGTCCATCTTCAACAGACATTCTTTAATATACTTCACAAATACCGTGATAATGTTCTGCTGATGCACTAATATTTAGTTTCAACATGTAAATAACATTCTCTGGAATTTGTCAATAGTATAGGCCTGTACACAGTAAAGTAATTTCAGTGACCCTTGGTTCATGACAAGTTCATCCTCCAGCCCATTTTATCCACTAGGAAATTAATCTAGCAATTTTTTGATATTGCAAATGAACCTTAAAATTGCAATGGATGTATCATCTAGATATCAAACTTGTTGTATTACTAAACAACTATATGTTGACAACTTAAAATAATTTTGATAAAATGAATTTAATTTTTTTTAAAATGAATGGTTAACTGCATCTGCTGTATTTATTACATGACATTTCATGGCTGCTAAAAGAGGTAATGTAACCTAGACAAATGAGCCATTTCAGAAACAACAAAGTATGCCATTGATTAAAAAAGGGTAGGAATTCATATCAAATCTTGCTATCACACAAATTGATCCAATTAGCCCCAGATTTCCTTCACAATCAATGTTACAGAACAACATTGTTAGATATGTTCTTCAGTTAGCTTTCAAGTACTAATGACCATTTTGGACTGAACTGTGTACATATTGCACCTTTATGAAGGATAATACTGTCTTAACTTCTTCCACAGAAGCATCAGTTACTTGAGGGCTATTTATATCGTAACGTTAATGCTGCTGAAGGCCACCTCAAGCAGTTCGAAAATGGAAATCTGTTTAGTGACTCAATGAATGTACACACTACATTTAAAATAATTAAATGTTCCCTCAACCATTAGTAAAATACATGAACATTAATTAGCATGTAACTACTGTGTTCTTCCTTCTTATTCTTGCTCATTATATGAGATTTTCCTGCTTCAGTTTGTTCAAATTATAAAAATTTTAATAATATTTTTAATCTTGATAAACAGGGAGAGTTGAACTCTAACAGTTTCCTGCATCAGATAAACTATGTCTATTCTTACAGTTTGTTCAATTGACTACCAGGGAGTACTATCAAGTTGTAAAACCACTGTACTACTCATTGCTATATTATTATTACATTAATATGAGTTATTACACTTCATGCACTGTCACTTTAGAACAATGTAGCAAAAGGCAACATTGTTGTTTGATTAAAACATTCTAGGCCACTTATCTGTGTGTAAAGAAACAATCTGTTAGCCCAAACATATTACGAACAGCAGCGACAGTTAAAGATGATTGTTGCTGTCACAAAAATGGAGGTATCTAATTAAAATCAATGTTACAGGGTATGAATGTACCATTCTGTACTGTAGAAATAAACTACAATTAAAATAGTGGTTTCAGATTTAGATGTATTAAGAATATATTCATAACAATTATAGAAATAAATAACTGGTTTCCAGCCGTCAAAGAAACAAGGTACATTTTATGGGTGTTTTTCTAACCAACTGAACTTCTTGATCTTTGAGTTGTGACACAGTGTAGTTGTAGGTAGGTATCAACATTTTTAAGAAACATAACGCCTCCATCTTCCCTGACGGTTGGTACCTACCTACAAGTCTACATAGCAACACAACAGAGAAGACCACTATCAACATCTTTACATCCACGTGAACCTGTATCTCATCTGACAATGATAATGATTTTGTAAAGGACAGACAAGAATGTGAATGGCAACAACCCTGGTGAAAACTATATAGGTTTGACCAAGAATAAAATCAAAGCCACGAGTCTTTACTATAGCCGCAATAATAAAGAAAGCCTAACAAATGTGTGCGATATATAAATGCTATTTGATGATGGTGATAACTTTGGATTGAAGTCAGAACTATCATTTCAGGGATGAATGTCATAAATATCCTGAATTACAATTACAATAGATATTAAGTACGAAGATATTCTTGGTATACAGTACTGAATGTTACATTCAATAGCCTATATAAACTTCAAGGACAATTCTTGGACTGGAATCCACAAATTATGAAATATTGCACTTTGTGTATTTTCATATTTAAAGTAAATACACCGCAGAACAAGATCTCTTTACAGGTGAGCCAGCTGCTTGCTCCCCTACTCTACCTACACTGCACAATTCCCTTCCATCAACAATTCAAGTTCACGCTTCTCCCTGCTTTAGGAGGTGGGAGCATTATTATCCAGTGCTATAATGTTTATTGTCTTTGGAAAAATATTTTTATGTATATAATAAATATTTTAATTAATTTAATTAATGAAGATTTCTGTCTTCTGGGTTGTTGCGCTGTGTAGTCTGGTTGATGTTAACAAACGTTTCAGAGGTCATACTGCCTCCGTCATCAGGTCAGCATGACCTCTGAAACGTTGGTAAACATCGACCAGACTACACAGTGCAACAACCCAGAAGACAGAAATCTTCATACTCACTGCTGTGAAAACCTCAAATCTTACAATTTAATTAATATTTAAATGTATTAAAAAATGAAATAAAACGAACTGAGAACGAAAAGAGAGAGATCAGATCATAGCAAACAGCAGCGACTGGTGGGAGTGGGGAGGGAAAGTTGTGAGAAGGTAGCTGCTAGGCAGACAGGTAAGGGAATATTTATGTTCATACTATTGTTGACTAATTGCGACAATGGATGTCCCATCTAACACCTTAAAGATTGCAAATCACACACTTCTACTCTACATGCGCACATAATTCTTGAAGCTCATCTTCACTGTTCCATACTTGCGACATCTAATTCAATTCATTAGCAGAAAGTATGGAACAGCTTGCACAGTAAATTGCTATATGACATAATGAAGAATGGGCAATATTACAGGAAACTCAATAATGAAGTTGATATTGTTGAGTTTAACAATATGTTCTGTTGGTACTTTGAGCTTGTGGCTTGACAAGATTCAGCAACTGATCCTTATTTCAATGTTACTGTTTCTAAATTCACTATCATAAAATTGTTAATAATCTTAAAACATATTCAGTGCTGCATGTAGAAATGTTAGTGTTTCTAAAACAGCTGCCTTAAAACACTATTCCAGGCAACCAGTCAGCTGACTGTATTATCATTTTCATAGACCAAAACATGAATGACTGCCTGGTAAGTTATAAAGCACAAAATGTGTTGCAAAGTTCTTCTAGTTTGCTCCTCAGAAAGAATGCCTGACATCACATCCTCTCTCATTTTGTCTCCTGATGCATTTACACAAACTGTAGTTAACTAATGGCTGTAATTCCTATGATATACTCATTGCTTATAAAATTATATTGGGGTAGTGTGAATAGGTAAACTGCATGTGCCACAGCATTAGATTACTTATTTCATGCTACTTAATCCTTTCCACTATTGGAATTTTCATTGCCTATATAATCTAAGATTTCTAATGTTAATTTTTTGTTAAGGTTTATGGTTATGGCACCAACCGATATTTGTTTCTAAACACAGAAATTTCTTGTTTCTGAAACATTCATCAGTCTCCAACACAGAAAATATCTCCATAACCTTACACTTAAACAGCAGAAATAAATTACATAACTGAAAACAACTTATAAATATACATTTTTCACTAATTTGATTTCATGTAATGGTTATTGTCACCCATGTACCTGGAAGTTTACTATTTCAAACTCAACAACTGCATGAAATCATAATTCACTATTTAAATTATTCTTTTATACAAATTACAATGTATGCAAAACTAATACAGTTAGAGTATAAATTAAATATGTTTGATTGCTGCTTTCTTTTTACCTGCGGAAGACTTCCACATTCCTTACTTTTAAATATCACTTTTGGCAGACACTGTTACAAATTGTCCTTTCAAAATAGTTTTAAGGTCTAGTTCTGACAAGTAACTAACATCTCAGAGTTTATAAGAGCATGCACAAGGAAGTGACAACAGGAAGAGGACAAACATAACTTTGCCACCAAATGTCACACTGTAAAGTGACTTGAGAACTACTTCTTTCTTTGCCATCTACTGGAAATTCAGTCAAATACAAATGACAGCTACAGTGGCTCAGTGAATGGACATTTACAAAAATAAGCTTGCAATTTTAAAGTTACAGAAACTGTTGGTTTAGTTCTGATAAAAATCATACTTATGAAATAATGTATTAAAGAACATAACACACAGCATTAAACTACAGTAACAGCAGTCACTTGTTAGAAGCAAAACTGTTAAGTATAAAATAAGATTTGGTATCAGCACAAGACAATTTTTCTTTCTTTCAGTGAACTTCCACTGGGCTTTGATTCAAAAAACTGTTTATACTGAAAGATTCCTTCTGCTGTCAGAAGGAAAAAACTCCCTAAAGACATTATCTCAACCTATGAAAGAACTGGCATACTTTCCTTGTTACATTCTGGGAACTACAGATGACTCTTATAATATAATTTATTTTATGTGGTTATTATCAGATTTTTAACTATGAAAGACAAATTAAATCCGTGTATGAAACACATACAAGTTCACAAAAAATATTTATAAACATTAAAATTATAGCCATTGCCTACTAAATTAATGTAATAATTCACATTTACATTAAGAAATCAGTTTTGGCATAAATTTGGACTTGCTTTCTTGACTGCAATATTTATAATACCAAATGTTGCTTCATTTGACACATTTACTTTTGTGAAAAACGTGTTTCACTGATCCCCAACAGGAAAGTTCATTCACTGTGGTAATGAGCAAAGATTTATTCTATTTATATTTTTATTAATGTATGTAATATACAGTTATTAACAAATGCTACCAAACAAAGACATTTCTGCATACTTCTTATATTAAGAGCAGTAATTTCAGAACATTTGGGCATTCTGTTAGCAAAACACTATAACACTTCTAGTTCCGTTACATAGACTGAGGAAGCTACATGACAGACCAAACTTGGTGGCTTTTGGCATAACTTACCATTCTGAATATAGCAAGAAAATAAATAAGTAATTAGGTTATATTGGAGCACCATGTTGATACAACTATATTATTAAGAATGTTTCCACACAACAATATTTGTATATTTATGCACTCATTTACCACTTTTATTGACATTTATTGTACTAGGTGATATGTTTTGGACATAATTATTCCATCTTCAGGCCACTGTTATCTTTGAAAACTACTCTGTTGTTATGTCATATGGTAACAGTTATTGTAGGTATATTTAGTTGACCAGTTGGCTGTCTGTTGACAGTGAAATATTAAAAATATGCAAATATGCTGAAGACTGCACTTGGCATGATCTTGTGTCAAAGTTCTATTTGAGGATGAGTATATGTATAGCATTAGATGCATATAATCTGCACTCACATCACTTGCTGTATAGAAGAAGCTACATTTTACTTCAAGATACAACAATAATTAAACTACTACAGCAACAAAATGATTAATACAGTTCTGCACACCTAATATTAAGCACATATCCACCCTCAACATGGAAATACAACTCAAGAACACGTGAAGCAAAGTTTAATTCTTAATTAGATATTATTTGACTACACATACAAAACAATATTAATCACGCAGCATTACCAAAACGTAACATCCACATTGTTACAACTTCATTGACACAAGCGATGTGAAAACAGACTCTACACATCTAATATTATACAGAACAATGACATAAGATCACGCCAAGTGAAGTTCAACACATATTTTTAATATTTCACTTTTAACAAAGACAGCCAACTTGTCAATTAAATGCACCTACAGTCACTGTTACCATAAAACAATGAGTGTTGTTTTAATATGTTAAATTCAATCTTACACACTCTTAATATTCATCGCAACAGAATAATTTGAAAAGATAAACAGTTGCCTGAGGATGGGACTAATTATGCCCAAATATATTGCCTATTAAAATAAATGTCGAGACCCGTGGTAATTGGGTACAGAGTGCATAAAAATACAAATATTGTTGTGTGGCCAGTTACCTAATAAAATATAAAATCAGTAATGTTTCATTTTGTTCAGCCTTTGTTCCCAATATCTCAGATGTCACGGGCAACTTTAGTTGTCATTTAGACAATTTGAAAATGCTGTACATGGGTATTTTATAAGACTGGATATTGCAGCACAGCTGTAAAATGAAGCAACCTTGGAGAAACCATGACAGTCCATCAGTAAATATACTTCACATGTTTTGGCCTTCAGCTACTAAAGTACTTAACAAATGTAATTTAACCTGGGATGCCATTTCTTAATGATAAATTACAATTTGTATTTATGCAACAAGAATTCACTTTTAATGTCATACAGTTCAAAATTATATTATACAGTGTTATTATGTTCTTGAATCGCACAGTACCAAATCATAAAAAAAAATTACACTGTGAAATTACACCATTCTATAAACATACTGGCCAGATAATAAGGTATTATTCTAATTTTCATATTCTATATAGGAACATAATATGTAACACAACTTCCCTTTCCACTTGTACGGCACCATATTTCATTGCAGCACTTGTAAACTCCTCTTCAGATGATATGCATGTAGGTAAACCATACGATATGTTGCATCCAATTCACGTTACGTTCATTAACACACAGAAATAGTTAACGTGTGTTCTAAGAGTTATTTAATTTTACTATCTCTAAATAATGTATAAAGAAACCAAGTTTCTATAATACAGCACATAACATTCAGGCATTGCATTAAGTGTGTTTATTCATTATTGCTCTACAAGAAAAGTATCCCAGCTGTCATCACACTAATTTTAATGCTACAGATGATGTATGACTAAAATGCAGAAATACAGTTAGGTGATCAGAACATTTGTCGCGGTGTAGCCTCACAAAAGCTGCACAACACTCTCTACCCAATAACAAACTATTGTAGCGCAATCTGCAATTCATGACTCATATTGTTATTTCTCTCCCCCAATATTGTCAGGGTGATTGAGTCGAGAAGAATGAGGTGGGCGGGGCATGTAGCACGCATGGATGGGACAAGAGGTGTGCACCGGGTATTGGTTGGGAAGCCTGAGGGGAAGAGACCGCTGGGGAGACCTAGATGTAGATGGGAGGACAATCTTAGGCGAGATTTATGGGAGATAGGAGTTGAAGGCGACTGAATCTTGTTGGGCCAGGACAGGGTCCGGTGGAGGGCTTTGGTTAATTCGATGATGAACCTTCGGGTTTGGTAAGCCACCTAGTTAGTTAGTTATTGTTATTTCTGAGTGATACCACAATGTTACAATGGTCTGATTTTCTAACATTCTGGAGACAATAACACATTATATGTTTGGTGAAGTGATTTTTAAATTAAAATGGAGTGTAAATACATTCAAAACAGAGGAGCAAATTACAACAGTGCATCGTCACACAAAAATGAAAAGTAAGATTCAGAAAAAAACAAGATTTTCTTTAACGTTTTCTGTAATTTGTAACCCACTTGCACCATTATAAGAGAATGCAGAGAAACCTCAATTAAAGCTACTGTCTGTCTGCTTCTGATACTGGCAGTTTGAGGGAGTGTTTTTAATTAGAGTACAATCATACATCATACTAATGCATTTTGAAGCAACCAGTAGAGCACAAAGAGAGCAATAAAGAAATTCTTTTGTAAATTTCCTCTTTTCATTTCTTACCACTAACTGTTATTCACACTAATAATATAGCTAACTAAAGCAGAAGGATGGAAATTAGATGGTTTGAGCACAGTTCTAGGCTATAATAGACAAAAAAACATTATCATTTTTCTTCCATACAATTTAAAAATTGCATGACAAAACATGGGTCTTCAGGGATTAATAAAGTTGGACTTAACCTCTGTTTTCATTGGTGCTTCATGAAATAATTTTCTGATGCTAGTACAAGAGATATTGCTTGAGCATTAGCAGAAGTAGGCAGCTAAAAACGTATCACACTACAGTATGAATTCTGCATTCTTCAAGTTCTATCAAATTACCAACTGATTTTTGATTAATGTATATACAGAAGCTGAGAATTTGTTTTTTCTCAAATGATGAAATAGACTGGGTAGTCTGGCAGTATTACTCAAGGTATTTATGTCTGGTAGTCAAAGGATCTGGCTTTGAGATATTTTAAACCATGATTGTTCTTGGAAATTCTGCAAATTTATGGTGCCAAACTAAGTTACAATATACTAATATATTTACAGATTTGTTGTATAGAAGTTAATAATAATGGTGATTTAAAAATTTACTTTGTAATTAGTATATGAAATTTCTTTTCACAAATTTTCATTATTCTCTGCAAGGGTGTTAAAGTAGTGTTTGGCTATAATAAAATAGCACCGACTTTTCTCTTTTTATAAACTGAGGAATTTAGTTCATGGAACTTGCTGTTAGTATTCAAGCATATAATTAATATGCCTTTGCCACATAATAATATGGTTGAATAATCAATTATTGCACCAATAATCCCACTGACTTACAGCTGTTCCAGTCTTAAATTTTGTAAGGGTTACTGTACTAACATACTACAAATGATGTATATAAAATGTTACATTATTTGTCTTGCCACACTTATTTATATTAGCGCAATATCGGAACTGTGAACTGCTTTAATTTCTTATAAATCTAAATAACGAAGGCCAGTGAAATGGAAGGATGCATCATAATAAATTTCTGTTTATACAGTGAAACCTCTATCCATCGTTCCCGGAACTATCGTTTTCCCGGATGCATCGTCCGTTTTGTTCGGTCCCGAATACATCCCATATAAAATAATGTTACATTTTCCCGCTTCTATCGTTCCTCGAACTATCGTTTTATCGCATCGATCGTTCAAAAATCTTAGTCCCGGCCCACAATTTTCCCGCAATGATCGTTTCTGAGAATTTAAAATGCTGGGTTTAGAGATAAATTAATACCGAAAGACGCACAATGTTTTTGGAATAAACAGTAGCGGTAACCTGTTATGTCGCCCAACCAGCACAGATTCTTTTGGAATGAGGGGTCAGCGGTGCAGGGGTGATAGTTGGAGTGAATGGCGGTGCCCATTGTCAGAAATTTTACGATTTTAATTTGGGTGCACTCATATTTCGTTCCAGCGATGCCAGATGGCATGTGCAGTGTGAATTTCTTCACAAATGCTTTTATTATAAGTACAAAGGAAAGGCGAGCGAAACTTTTTCATTCTTCTGGTTCATATCGTGTCTTCTACAGCTACGTTTCGTTGAGTTCGGCAGTAATAGTACTTCCATTTTTCCTGTTATAGTCCGCGAAGGTTGAGGGAGCGGTGAGGAAGAGGGAGAAACGACGAATGCGAGCCCGAACTTTGCCGAGTTTTGCCGAAGCACACGCTGCATTGGCAAAAGTGAAGTCGTTCTTTAATGCACATATTAGTGAACGTGACGAAGAAAGCATTTTGAACGTGGAAAGGGCTCTGTTTGGCCTAAAACGTAAAGTTTCGTTTTTGGTAAAAAGAAGTAACTTTGAAAGAGAAACATTGTTCGTTTTTTTAAAATTTTAATGCTTTCCCGCATCTATCGTTTTCCCGCATTCATCGTTTTTATTTCCCACCCCCGCCAAAAACGATGCATCGAGGTTTCACTGTATTATTAAATTATGACAGGGCTGCTTTTGATGTGTCCACATAGGCTTGAAATGGTGTTTAGGAGACCAGTCTCTTAAAATTCTTTATGAACATTCAGTGTTGCATCAAGAGCATCATAATACAAATAATGTTCTTCCTGTGAAGCCACACATTGCACAACTGAAAGTCATTATATTATTGAATCTGCATTATAGCATAATATTAGCCTAAGACACTTTCAGAATTATGCTACTGATTAGAATAACAAACATATAACAGTCCTAGTTGCAGAGAATATTGCAGAGCTTTCAGTTCCTCATTAGGTCATAGGTCTCAACCCATCACTTACAGACAATAATAATAAATATTTCATGCCTTGAAATTGTGCAATTCTGTATACAGTTCAACAATTCACCTCTGCAACTGGGGATGTCTTATGATCAATGATAACATGAGCAGTTGTGTCAAATTACTTTCTCATGACTCTACTATCCTGGGCAATATATATCTACGATATACACATCACTACAGCTACTTCCTGACTATCCAACTTTATGAATAATCAGGGTACAAATCATCTGATATATCTATGAAAATACATACATGTACTATTCATGCTTAATCAGGCACTAACACAATATTTTGTTATATACAATAGTAGGCCTATTTTTCTTCAGTACTTCGGTCATTTCATCATGTTAAATTTATCACACGTAACTCACTTAGGCGTAGAAAAGTATCAAATGACAGTGCTTGAGAATGTCATGATAGAACAGATGTAGGTGGGATCGTGAAAGAGTATACAAAGCACAGTTCACATTTTTATAAGTTCCATTACAAGCCAACTTAAAAAAAATTAAACTTCAGATTTTTCCCCTGAATGGATAATATGAATGATAACCAGAAAATGGCTGTCTCCATCACAACTGAATAAGAGCGTGTGTGCATAAAATTAGAAGCACATTGTTCCAGTAGCAATAACAAATTTTGATCTCTAACTTCCAAGTTATGATTTGATGCCAGCTGCCTTGGTTTTTAATATGTTTGCATTTCTTTGTTAAATGAATTGCTACTTATAAAGTCGAGCATTATATTATTTGAAAATTTACAAGCAGTTGTTTTAAGTGTGTTAAACGAAGATTTAACAGTGACTGAAAGCAATAAAAGCAATAAGATCCTCTCAGGTGATCAGCAGCATCAGTTCTAATCAGATGTCCAAATTTTTGGAGATCTTCTCTGTCTCCATGATCAGGGAATGTTGTGAATCATACAGTCTTCTGTCTCCATTCTGATCGCCGAATTTGTATCATTTCCTGACGATGGAGGCAGAGGTCTCCAATAAGTTGGACTTCTGCCCCAAACTGATGCAGCTGACTGACCATTAATATCTTATCATTGTCTTCAGCCTATCGATAATGTTTCCTTAAATTATTTTAACAGATTTTTCACCTGGGTTCTATTTTCTAAATACTACATATCAGTTCTAAAAGTCACTTACCAAGGCAAATTTTGAAAATACTGTTTTTAAAATACCATGGCAACTAACATTACAATTTTAATAAGATTTTTTTTTTTAATTTTCATTGCAGTACACTTGTGTTCTTAGAAGGGACCCAAGTACATTTCAGAAATTCACATTTATCCAGAAGAAGTTTACATAATTTGACTCTGCTTCATTAAGAGTGCACAATTTCTGAAGTCAATTCCCATATACCCAAATGGTAGAAGCAATAAAAATAAAAATTTGCCTTTCATAATCACTGTTTAGATAATAATTATTAGTGAGACCCTGGAGGTGAGACAAACCTAAATGAAACAAAAATGATTCAAACACATGCAGAATTCCCAAAACACACTGTAGAACACTGAGAAACTGTGGCATCATGTTTGAAAATCAGTAAGTCAAACTGATTAATAATATCCATTAGTGCCTCTTCGATATGATTCAATTCTTGATAGAAAGAAAGCTTGGAATTTCCAAACCTTAATCACCCATCGTAGGCTTACATACAAACCAGAAGACACTTCTTATAACATTGTCGTGTTGAATGAAGACCCTGACATAAACCCTGTGAGAAAGTCTTTATCAACTAACGTAACACAAACAAATAACGATCTGCAGACTAAACTAATTAAGCCCATGTTTAAAGGACCAATCTTATTACACAAAATAGTCACTCAAAATAATACCTGACTCACTTCTGAAAATTGCTGTAACATAAATAAAGTATTAACTAATGATAAAATTATTGTACGACGGCTCTACGTTAGAATGGAACCATGTCTGTCGACGATACATACAGAGACAAACACAGTCACATGACTTCAAGTCTTTATCACTTACACACCTTACAATTTGATGCTGACAGGCACATATTACGCATGATTAAATCATGCCCACATTTTCTTTTTGTTTCACTTATACTCACAAGTTGATGCATCTTTGAAAATCACAGTTTACATCATTCATAAATCTGTGCAATTTTCAATGTCAATCAGTTTCGTTAAAATTCCATGGATATAAATGTTTTCTTTTATATCCATTATGAAGAAGGTCACGGTGCCAAGAATGGTTATGGCACATATCAATAATACCAGCTCAATCTAAAACGACTGACAACACTGCAAAGAGAGATAACTTTTGCACACATCCCTGTCTTGCGATAAGGATCGCATAGTTTCAGATATCTGATGGAACACTTATTATCATGTAATGATAGAAGTCTGATGAAATGAAGATACTTCGATACCACCAATGTTTTCCTTTACATCACAATTCATCAAACAGTTGAACATTTTTATTAAAGAAATTCTTGATATAGTTAGAAAACTTCATATCACTGTCACATTACTATGAAGAGAGTTGCATGCCTCGTACAAGATACCTGCCAGTTTTCTTTCTTACGATTGTCAAGCAGCCACATAACAAACTACGAGAGTGAAAATTCTCCAAGTGGATTGAAGTCCTTTTGATGTGAACTATTGGCAGCTCGTCGATAGCCCCAGTAGTGCATGGCTGGCGCACAAGCTCTCTGTATAGCGTGTACTTCTGAATATGTGAGATCCTGACGCCAATGGAATGGAGCGGACTTAGAGTTACGATACGTGCTTGACACACCACCCACATTCACCTTTGTATGTGTGTCCAGGAAAAGTTGAATGTTAGGATGGAAGTCCAGTCCAAAGAATTGGAAAAGATCTTGAACACCTTTGTGTGGTTCTACAGAGAGATCTTCATATCGTACAGCCCTGCAAAAAGTGATGAACTTAACTGAAGAAATCTCACTTGTTGGCTGCAAATTGTAGAGTTAGAGAGAACTGATGTTTGCCAGTCACTAGATGCAAAGTGGTATAAATATCAAAATAAGAAATCTAATTGTTTCCCAATCACCAATGTCAAGGGTATTCTTTCATCTGCAAGTGATGATCATCTCATTTTAAAAATAAATCACATTATTTTCCAGACACAGACAACACTTCTAGGATTCTTGTGTCTATAATTTGACAGAAAGACTTGACAGTCTATGATGGAGTAAAAAAGTTACCAGAGGTGTTTCTTACAATGGTAGTCATAATCCAGCTATCAGAGCTGTGTTAACTCAGACGCTGATGTGGCACAGCATCTTGCAATTGAAGATCATAGGTTTGATTTTATGTAATTTTTAATCACTCAAAACTTCACAGATCATACGTTAGCCATACAAATGCCGAGTTCTTGAAGTGCATGTATATATCTCCCTGATGAAATTTTACATACCTTGGATAAAATTATGTTCTTAATGCAGGGAAATAAGAATTTCTTGTCCTAGCATTTACTATTTTATAGCACTAAAATACAGTTCTCATCTTACATTTTTGCATACTGACATTTTCAGTCATTTAAAAACTGGTTAGAACACAACAGTTTCTAAATATCCTACAATATTAAAATTATTTCTTACTGGCATATACTACATTAATTTTTAATGCTCAAGCAATTCATGCCATACTTGTTCAATTATTAAAAAGACAGAATTAGTTCTTAAGGTTTATGAATTGTAGATATCCAAACAGCCTTTACATATTTCTGAACCAAATTTACTAAGCAATAACACTGTTTAACAGCCAAAATATATCGGAGATGAAACTAACCAATTTTTACTAATCTTGAACTGCTTAACACGAAAATGATATTCATTTTGCATGATTGGTTCGCATTTCGAAGATATTCATACCAAGCTGTTTTGCTCTATTTTCGTAATTTTCAGAATTGTAATAGACTACTTACTTCAGAAACAACCTGTACAAGGGTGGAGAAGGTTTCATTTCTTTCTGCAGATCTAGTCAACATCCCTAAGGGATGATTAATAAATTGGTTCAGTTCTGTTTGGCAAACAAGTGTTTTGTGGAGTGCGGATTTTGTGTTTCACTTCGTCTTAGAATACTTATGTAGTAAACAGCAAAAACGTCGTTGTGAGTACTTAAATAAGAAATTTGTAACACTAAAATACACAAAATTTCGCGTAGATGTGTCAATAATCCTAACAACGTTTGTTATATCTGTGGAGAAGTGACTTTTAAATCACAAAAACGAAATTTGGCCCCCATCGTTAAGAAAGCGCCCCGCCTTTATTTTGGTTGCAAAGTGGGTGGCATGGACAGGGCATAGCCACCCCATATTTGCTATCTGACGTGTTCCTCAAATCTATGTGAGTGGCTAAAAGGAAAAATGCAGTCTATGCCCTTCGCTGTGCCCATGATGTGGTGGGAACCGCATAATCATGTAAACGACTGCTACTTCTGTATGATTCCTCCTGTCATCGGCATAAACAATTAAGAAAATACATGTTTTGATCTATCCAAACATCCCCTCAGCCATTCGTCCTATATCCCACAACCATGAACTATCTGTACCTGTCCCTCCTATCTCCTACACACCTGAAGAATTATCACCATCACCGCCATCAGATGACGCCATTCCTAGATCATCGGCATCTCAAGATAAAGAGTTTGTGCCAGAAACTTTACCTTCTACATCTCATAGAGTAACTCAAAGTAAACTGAATGATCTAGTGAGAGATTTAGATTTGCCTAAGTATAAGGCAGAGTTGCTAGGATCGCAACTTAGGCAATAAAATGTACTTGAAAATGTTAAAATATCCTGTTATCGCGTTCGTCAGATTCCTTTACAAAATTTTTTTTCCATGCAAGATGATCTCGTATTTTGTGATGACGTAGATGGTCTTATGGATGCCCTGCAATGTCTCTTAAAATGCATTTCCTCCACTCTAACTTGAACTTTTCCCTGATAATCTTGGTTCGGTTAGTGATGAACATGGCGAACGATTTCACCAAGATATTTCTACTCTTGAAAGCCGTTATCAGGGGAAATGGAGCGAATCAATGATAGCTGATTACTGCTGGTCGGTGGTAAGAGATGCCCCTGAGGTAAAATACAAAAGAAAGGCCAAAAGACAACGTCTATAAGGGAGGTGAAAATTTTTAAACATTTGCATATCATATGGACGAATTTATTGATGATATTTTACAAAGTACAAAATATCTTCAAAACGTGAACTAACTAAGCTTTCTTATTGTCATTTTCGAATTTAGCAGACGAAAATACATAAGAATTGATTAGTTTCATTTCCGATATAATTAAAATTTGTTGTATAGTGTAATAGGAGGCACATACCGGAACCTGTGAGGATACTTCATCGTGAGACGCACAGCTGCACTGTAATCTGCTACAAGATCTGTACACAGCCGCACAGGCTCAAAGCAATCTGGGTTCCCTGGACACCAGTCACGATGTTTTCGAGACTGTAGTGTTCCTCTTGGATCTCGTACCAACAGCACCACACGAACGCCCAGACTACCAATACAGAAATCCATTGGTTTTAAGTGGACTCCGTTTTCTTGCTGAACATGTGGATTTTCAGGCAATGCTAAGAATATTCAGCATAAATAATAATCTCCTAAATTCTGTCATCCAAAAAGAAACTTCTCTCTCATATACATTCTGAATCATATTATCTGCTGACAATGGCATTTATATAAGTATAGTATTGTCCAGATAAATATATGAAGTACATAGTGACACTCAAAAATATACACATATATTTTAGTGTGGTGACAGTGTTCTTTTTGACTGCCACAGATGGAAAGATAGTTATGAGATTTTCATGGTGGTGAAAATGTTTAATGTGATTTTATAAGATATTATGCTGTATAGCTTTTTATGTGGTTACTAACATTTCTGAGAAATTTTATCAACTTCCATTTTCAGGGTAGACAAGATGGAAGTGATTTGTACTTCTGAAATGTTGGTACTACCTACAATACTACATGGTGTGTCACAAACCAGAAGAGCAGTTGCAAAAATATGATTACATAAAAATAAAATGTAAATACATGTAACAATAATGACTACAAAATTGTTTGATACAGTTTTAAAGAATTATGGGAACAAAAAGATTCTTGTGAATACTTATTAATAATATTTCTCCCCATGCTAATTCTCAGTAACAATTCTGAAAATTTAAAGTTTACAGAATGAAGCCACATTTATAAATCATTGCTCTTTCATTCCATAAACATATTAAATGCCAAACAAGTGGCAACATTAAAATTAGTTTTATGCTCCAATGGAAAATACAAAAACAGTGATGTATGTCTTCTGGGCTGTGACGCAGTGTAGACTCAAGACACCAGTACTTTGGAAAAACATAATGTCTTCATCTTTAGGACTGAAACATTGGTATCTATCTATGCATCTACATGACATCATAACCCAGAAGAACATCATCATTATCCTCACTACCATGAGAACATCAAATCTCACATTAGAATACTATTTTAATTTTGGCATTATTAATTATTTCATCAGTATACCTGGGATCTTCCAAGAGTTCCTCGATTAGACTAAGTCTAAGTCGCACAACCTTCATGCTCTGGAAGGGGAATAAACGACAGAAGGGGTTCAGGAACTCCGGCAGCCAGCACAGAGACGGGTGTTGCTGGCACTGATCCCACAACCGTGTATTGTGGTTGAATAGCCAAACATGTTCTTTTCCATAGTTCAAGTAGTGATCTGCACATTAAAAATTACTAAGTATTGAAGAAAAAAGAAATAAAAGATCTGTTATGATATTCTTAACATATAAGAACAATAAAAAGAATAAAAATTGCTTAAATGCATATCTCTCAGATTTTATGTTGCATTTTAACTGGCACATCACTAGTCTTAATAAATTAAATACCAAATTCCCATTCACTTCATTAATGAATATTAGTACGTTGTATCAATATTTTTATTATTACTTTACATTTATAGCCTATTAACAACAGAAGCACGTCAGATGAGGTGAAGCACCTGTATATAAAAACGTGCTCACAACTTTAACAAGACTGTGGCATACCCATGTTTGTATAGTTGCATTTCAGGAGATTTCTGAGATTTCTTATTGCCCCAGAAGCAAAAGGTTCGCCACGGATTTGAACAATGTCATAGTCAAGCAATGGCTCATAGTGATAGTAGTTGCCAGGGTGACTGTTCAGCACATCACCAAGGAATGTTGAACCAGATCGCCATGTTGTGATGATCAAACTTCGAATTGGTGTTCCACCCATATCCTGTACCAGCTCATCTAGTGACCTACAACATTAAAATAATATCATGCTCTGAACTTTGTTGTCAAATACCATACTGCTGGTCTAGTGACTAGGTTAGGTTATGTTAGGTTATAGGCTTGTTTACATTGCCCCTGTTCCTATAAATACATAAAAAGATGTGTCAGGATAATGACAACAAATCATGTGAAGATTACAGTAGAGTCAACTCCCAGAACAGCATTTATATGAAATACATCTCAACCAGTGGGCAATGTAAAATATAATGAATCAACCACTGCCAGAAATTTTTAATCTTTTGAACTAGTCTAAAAAATGGTAATACAAACTGGATTAAAATGACTTTGTGTAAGGTCTAATAGCAGACTTTATTTCTACTGGTAATGTACCTTCATGTTCCATAACATAATATTCCTTGAATAATGGCTGGATAAAGTTACTGTTCAATAGAGACAACTAACAAATGCACCTTACTTACCTATTTCTTGGCAGGACTTCAGTGCTACTAACATAGTGACAGTTCATACAAAAGCAAAAGTCTTTCTCCCCAATAAAACATACCTTCCACATATTTAGAAATCAAAGTTTGGGATTACATACATCACAGTCTCGGACATGTTCTAATGCAAGTCTGTTGCAAAGTAAAGACTTGTGACATTGCTGGGGTTTACAGTGGGTACAACTGCAGTGAGTTTTATGACTTTACAAAAATATGCTTAAAATTAACTTATTTAACTGTATCAAATATAATACTTAGACTAGTATAACTCAGCCAATATTGGTAATAGTTGGATAAAATGGAAGTCTCACTAGGACCACAAGTACAAACCTTGCAGAGACGTTGTAACGGCCAGCAGGGTAAGGGTAGTCCAGCATCTCCTCTGCAATGAGGCGTCGCTGCTCATCCACAACCTCCTCGATCTCAAGTGTGTAATTGTTTTCAGAATCCACTTCATTGCTCGACCAACTCTGCTTCAAAATCAGTATGGAGATAATTTAGTGACCATTCATACATTGGTAAGGGTAATACAAAAACAATTTTGTTATCATAACATGTTTTCAGGATCAAGATGTTTCTTTTTTGTTCACCTTTTGCAACATGTTCACATGCAATATGTCTGGTTTAAGCATGTGGAATCAAACACTATGGCAGATATGTGGTTTTACTCAATTTCTGGCAGCTCAAGTTGACAAACCAATGAATATTTGTAAGATCTGAGGTTTTCACAGCAGTGAGTATGAAGATTTCTGTCTTCTGGGTTGTTGCGCTGTGTAGTCTGGTCGATGTTTACCAGCGTTTCAGAGGTCATACTGCCTCCATCATCAGGGTGATGAATGTGCCAATAGGGTGTGTGGGGCTAGCACATTCATCGCCCTGATGATTAAGGCAGTATGACCTCAAAAACGTTGGTTAACATTGACCAGACTACACAGCGCAACAACCCAGAAGACAGAAATCTTCAATGAATATTTATGGCATGAAGATCATATTCTATGTCATATGCTTATATGAAGATGGAGCATGTAAGTGGATGTAGAAGTTGGATGATGTTCTACATTCAGGCCAAGCACAATTTGTCATTACTTGTGATATTATTGTGGAAACAGCCGATGAATAACGCAGGACAATCACCAGTAACTTGATAACTTACTATGACACTGAAATTTGGTGCTGGTTTGGTCTGTGAGGAACTGGAATTCAACAGAGAATATGCATGTTGGGTGTTGATATGTAAAATAAAGCAGATATGTCTGAACACATGTCAAGTCTTACTGGCCCACTATGAAGCAAAAGTTGATGACTTTTAATGAATCACAGCAGGTAGTCGGTCATGAGTGCACAAATTCCAGGATGGGCCCAAATGAGCCAGTAAGGAATGGTACAAGTTGGATTTGAGGTTTGAGATTGAGGCAGTGAGTCCAAAGATTAGTGAGTCTTCTGGGTTGTAACCCTGATGATGAAAGCAGCAAGGCCCTCTGGAATGTTGGTTAACTACCGGACTATACGGCACTACAACCCAGAAGACAGCCATCTTCCATTGTTGAAAACTGTCCAAATAATGGTAGACTGTCTTATTTAGGTTAATATAATTGTACTTCAGTGGTAAAAAAGTAGTGAATTAACTTAAGTCCAAATAAACCCAATTAATGCCAATATGAATAAAGTTAAAATAATGCATAAAACTGCACCAAAAGACTGGTATCTCACATTGTTTATATACATTATTGTAACATTTAAGAATGAATTGAATAGAATTTAATTGGATGTACTGAGCTGTTAATATATTACGTGGTCTAATAAAGACTATTCCCGTCTGGGTTCATTAATTATCCAGTAATATTTATATTAATCTTGTAGCACCTCTCTGCCATTCACTCTTTACTTTGATCAGGCATTTTATAGTATCTCAAGCAAAAACCCATTTTTGACGTAAATACGTCTATATTTTAGGGTCAGTATCATTCGGCAAAAAGTGTTACGAAATAGTGTTACGAAAAAGTGTTACGAAAAAGGGAAACGAAAAAGTGTAACTTCATTGTTATGTTACCTAGGAAACGTCATCTGTTTTTCAACAAATAAACAACAATGGTTACCTACATAGTTACATTACATTAAATTACTTTACATTACCTTACATTACATTACGTTACCTTACATTACATCACCTTACATTACATTACGTTACCTTACATTAAATTACTTTACATTACCTTACATTACATTACGTTACCTTACATTACATTACCTTACATTACATTACGTTACCTTACATTACCTTACCTTACCTTACCTTACATTACCTTACATTACATTCAGCTACCACAGACCCATCTTAAGCGTAACTAATTCAAGTTAAATAAGCAATGTCTTAATCAAACTTATCTCGATTGTAAAGGATGTATAAGGTAAAGCGAGTAGAGATTGAGCACAATTCGGGAAAAAATCACTAAAAATCGAATGTTTATCTATTTTCGTAAATAAGTGTACACATATGTTCTTTGGTATGTTAGGCATATTTAATGAACAATATTCCGATTGTTTTTTCAATTTTTGATTAGATAATGCAGTTTTTTCAGACATTCGATTTTACGCAATTTCTCCTAACCGGGTAGGTGAGATTGCGCAAATGGGTTGGAAAGATGGTTTGAATTACTTATTTCGATCAAACTTTATTAGAAATTGTTATTATAAAATGAATTAGAAGCTTTATTATTACAGAAAATGAATAGTAATGTTAATAAGAAAAGAAATTGTTTTATTATTACAAAAAATAAATAGATAATTGTATCCGACTGTTTATACTCAAAAGCACACATATTATTCTTCGTAATTTTAGGAAAGTTAAGTCGGCCTATTGTAAGTCAGGAGAAGAAACACACTTAATCAAACAAAAAAACTGAATCAAACAACAAACGTACTTAATTACTAATATTAACCCTTTGCGGTCCCTTTTAAATACTACTACAGCTCTCTGCAAGTCTATTTAAATACCACTAAGCTGTATAAATTCAACTACTATTATGAACTGTTTTGATTTTTTTTAACTTGCAAAAAACGGAAGAAACTGTGCTAAATATGGCAAAATATGTTCTGAGAGGATCACAGTTCCTCTTATTTGAATTCTGACCGTGTGAAATATTTTTCACGGCCTGTACCACTGTCGCTAGTGAATTGCGTAATAAGCGGTGCCTATCTGCTTCCTGTCATTCGGTAGAGCAAGTCCAAGTCGGTAGATATGACTTTGGCGACGTCTAAACATCTCTTATTGCATTCAGATACGATGTATAAGCATTGGCTTACACATTCTCAGAGCTGAGCTTCCTTTCGTCCTACTTGTTTTCGAAAGGTCAAGACCAAATTCAACACCAGGAAAGTGAAACAGAACGCGAAGTATAAAAGATGAAGTCACTACACACAAAGAATGCTTGATAAGAAGACGAAACAATATGCACATGTCAGTGGTGGATTGCTCTATGCGCCAAAAATAATTAAAAAAATATAATGTCTTACTGGGAAGACGGGATAATTGTTTTATAATTTTATCAGATATAAAATACTTCTATTCTAAGTAAATATGACAGTCACACACACGATGATATTCCTTCGCTATATGTTGTATGGCAAAACACTTGGTGTGGAATTCTGACTTCCTTTAGACACGTGTCAGAATAAGACGACTTTTCCCTCCTGCCGCCATTCACTATTACAAGGTTCACAAAGTCTTACCAGGGAAACTAGGATAGAACTAGTACAAAGAAGAAGGCTTGAATAATATGCTGACACTGTTTGCCAGTCTCAGTTTGACTCCAGATCACGTAAAATATGCGTAAAATACATGGTGGACTCAGTCCGACAGAGATGGGCTAATTTCTTTTCCGTATCGACACCTAGCTGCAAATCTGGACCCAAAGCAGGCTTTCCAAAAACATTTCCCTTTAGCCTAATTCTCAAGGTGGATTCAGGAATATTGAATTTTCTACTTGCAGCGCGTATGGTAGCTTCTATAGCTCGTCGCAAATCCCCCTCTGACCAAGACCCTTTATTAGACTTTCTCACATAAACGTTTGGCATTATGACCTATAAGGAGAAATGCCAAAAAAATAATTAGTAATACTGTGCGCTAGAAAAACAGCTCCGAAAACAAACTAGGAATTGCATGTATCATTTTATGCTATTTTATTCCTTAACTTATGTAAAATACAGTTAAAGGCAGTAGATAGGATGAAAACACAAAGAACATACTTCATTTTTGTTTGATTTTGCAATTAATTGAGTGAACAAGTTTGTTTTAATCTCTCCTCCCATTGAAACAAATGAAAATCCTGCGCAAACTCTCCTAACTAGCGCAAGCGCCAACTATACTCATTGGGTAGGGAAGATTGCGCACCCACGTGATCGGCATGAAAATTTCCACAGTGACTCGCAACAGCATGAAACACTAGTCTCAACAAAGAACTAACTTAGAAAATACTTTATTTGCAATTATTTAGAGGTGAAACATTTCTTATGTAAATATACGAAACATTCCAGAAACTTCAAGCCCTCACCTTCTACAGAACAAGCAGAAAATTGGCAATAAAACACAGAGAACAGCTTACATCGACATGTAAATTTCACTGAAGCCTCTACGAGTGGTGTGCTTACTGCTCCTCACGCTGTTGTACGCACAACTTACCCCCTTCCACCTGAATTTAGACATGCGCAAACTCTCCTACCGCGCAATCTCTGCTAGCTTTACCTTAAAGGAAATATTTAGAATAAAACCAATAAATAAACTTCCTTTCCGTAAAGACGTATTTACGTCAAATTCTCCGGAACCGTGGTTCCACTGACAACTTTTAAAAGTAATAATATTTTTGTAAGATCATTTTAGATTCATTCTTTCCACGTTTAATCTATTTTTATGTCCTCACTACTCATACTTACTTGAAATGTCCTGCTGATGTCAAGGAAAGGAGCCCGGTCTAGAGCTGTTGAACTGACTAGCCGATGGCTGACAATCAGCATCAACAAACACACTGAGCACACTAATGCAACACTGTATGCACTAAATCTGCGCCTGCAACACACAAATATAGGTACATGAACCAACTACTGAAGTTATTTACTGCTAACCCCATAGAATCCGAGAGTGGGTCAACTATTCAAGAAATTCGACAATGTTTATAGAATCTGAAGGTTTATTACTGTGTTAATGAAAGACCTACACAGGACTCTGTCCTGATCCAAATTAACTCAGTCCACATCCTTATATCCTAGTTATTACACTAGACAATAAATTTTAATGAGTTGTATATATCGGAAATGAAACTAATCAATTCTTATGTATTTTCGTCCGCTAAATTCGAAAATGACAATAAGAAAGCTTAGTTAGTTCGCGTTTTGAAGATATTTTGTACTTTGTAAAATATCACCAATAAATTCGTCCATATGATATGCAAATGTTTACAAATTTTCACCTACCTTATAGACGTTGTCTTTTGGCCTTTCTTTTGTATTTTACCTCAGGGGCATCTCTTACCACCGACCAGCAGTAATCAGCTATCATTGATTCGCTCCATTTCCCCTGATAACGCCTTTCAAGAGTATAAATATCGTGGTGAAATCGTTCGCCATGTTCATCACTAACCGAACCAAGATTATCAGGGAAAGAGTTCAAGTTAGAGTGGAGGAAATGCATTTTAAGAGACATTGCAACCAATTTTACTGTATGCTTTCAACAATTTGTCTACTAATTCCCTATGGTTTGGCGCCCTGTTGTTTCCAAGAAAATTCCTAACAACTGACTTGAAGGATTCCCATGCAATTTTCTCCTCTCCCGTCAAAATGTCAATAAAATGTTCATCAACAACCAGGCTTCTTATATGGGGACCTACGAAAACTCATTCTTTGATTTTAGCTTCACTTAGTCGGGGAAATTTGTGAAAGAGGTGCCTTTTACAAAATTTTTCATCAGACCCAATTTAATGTGCAATACTGGCAGTATTATTTTGCTTTGATCTACCAGTGGTTCAAGGACAATATTTTTGGATAGATCAAAGCATGTTTTTTCTTATTGTTTATGCCGATGACAGGAGGAATCATACAGAAGTGGCAGTCGTTTACATGATTATGCGGTTCCCACCACATCATGGGCACAGCGAAGGGCATAGACTGCATTTTTCCTTTTAGCCACTCACATAGATTTGAGGAACACTTCAGATAGCAAATATGGGGTGCCCATGCCCTGTCCATGCCACCCACTTTGCAACCAAAATAAAGGCGGGGCGCTTTCTTAACGATGGGGGCCAAGTTTCGTTTTTCGTGATTTAAAAGTCACTTCTCTACAGATATAACAAACGTTGTTAGGATTATTGACACATCTACGCGACATTTTGTGTATTTTAGTGTTACAAATTTCTCATTTAAGTACTCACAACGACGTTTTTGCTGTTTACTACATAAGTATTCTAAGACGAAGTGAAACACAAAATCCGCACTCCACAAAACACTTGTTTGCCAAACAGAACTGAACCAATTTATTAATCATCCCTTAGGGATGTTGACTAGACCTGCAGAAAGAAATAAAACCTTCTCCACCCTTGCATAGGTTGTTCCTGAAGTAAGTAGTCCATTTCAATTCTAAAAATTACGAAAATTGAGCGAAACAGCTTGGTATGAATATCTTCGAAATGCGAACCAATCATGCAAAATAAATGTCATTTTCGTGTTTAGCAGCTAAAAATTAGTAAAAATTGGTTAGTTTCGTCTCCGATATATTTTGGCTGTTGAACAGTGTTATTTAAGATTAATTTTAATATAGTTCTAACTGCACCTAAATGTCGAGATGCTCAAATTGTCTCTATTGTTTGGGTTTTCTGACTAAAATTCTGTACGTATCTTTCATCTCCCCCACGTGTGTTATATGTCCCAGTTTCTTTTGTCATCGTAATAATATTCTATGAGGAATATAAATTACAGAGCTTCTCAATACGCAACTACATCTGCCTGTTAATCTTTCTGAAGTCCTCTCAAACACCCTCACTTAAGATGAGAGACTAAGTGTTGGCATTAATTAAACACTGTTACAGAAGTGCACTGTGTGTTGCAAATAAGCACTGAACACTGTATCCAACGAGTGCTAGAGGTAGAGACACCGAAGCACGAAGCTGACTAGTAACCTGCGTCTAGTGTTAGGTTAAAAAAGAGTGACACTTCACCTCTTTCATACATCTTCATGGCATAGTGCTTATAAGAAAGACAACTTTCGTCGTTTACCGCTATGCAAATACTTCATTTTTCTTCTTCTTTGTTTACTGACACTGTGGCAGTTGTACCAACAAGGTTGGTACAGTGGCAATTGCTATCCTCACTGCGGTTCCAACAAGGTGTTCTTCACTACATCAACATTTGATAATAGCGTTACATTCTTCCGACCATGCTGCTGCTTGCTACGTCACTCGCAGGCAGTGCCAGGGATCTTTAAATCGCGGCGTTACATAAGGCCCTTTGAGCAGAGTCGTTTAATACGCTTATAGCAGCTCAGCTGGTTAGTAAATTCTCAGCTTGCTATGGAACCTAAAAATTAATTTCTGTGTTTTCAAGAACCCGCCACTGAGAGCTACCCTGAAACAGTTTAATTCACTCGTAACATCCTACATATTTAATGACTATTTTAATATTACACCAACAAATTATCTTTTTGTTCGGGTTTCCCGACCAAATTTTTGTGTGTATTTCTCATCCCCAATGCGTGTTATAAACCTCGCTTATTTCCACCTTGATTTGATGTCTAATCTATAAGCAACGCACGAACTTACAGGATTTAAAATGCATAACATCGAATGAGATAGAACAGGCTAATGATAATGATAATGAATGGTAAACAGACCTGGTTAAGGATTTCGAATGAAGTTGCCGTGACATAATTAAAATTATCATCCCGGTTTTCGACTGGATGCACTCAGGGAAACGACTAGCCTAAATCAGCGCAAATAGTAGTGACCTATATTCGAAGCCGGTACCTCGTAAGTACAAATTTAGAACGTTACCGTGACACCTACCTGCTTATTAGTTCGAATATATTTTCAGCAGTTGGTAAGCATGCTCAATTTATTACCTCAGTATACAGTCGCGTGACCATATCCAATGAATCATGTAATGTACATTTTAGTTTCCGCTTGGCATAAAATAACATCAGAATATTCTACATAATTTTATTGCTCGCGGATCGAAGTCAAAAATCAATGCTAGAATTATAGGCGTATGTGTTAGAAAGGCAAAACACACAGTCCCTGTTTCTAAAAGCCGAGCCATGATGGCTCACAGAGACGAAGTTCTAATCATTCTGAAGTTCTAGACTTCATCACAAGACAAGAGTAAGTCGCCATCTTTACCCCCGAGTTAAGAACCTAGAACCCCAGTACCACTTCGCTAGAAGACTGGGTTGGTACCACAAGAAGCCTAAACGTGGTGAAGAGAAAAATACCTCGTCCGTAGCATAATGAGAACTCTGCAGGATACATATCAAGTGATATTCTGCCTGATCCTACAAAACGGGATCTGCCCCGAGACGAGACTAATTTAATCTAAAACTTCACCTTCTATTTGTTTCGGAATATCGGAAAACTGAGCTCCCAAATACTTCTTGCATTTAGTTTAAGAGACTACATATATGCATCAAAATGGTTTAAAATCACTTTATAAATTAAAAGCACAGGCCAAAACAATGTTAAACACGTCACCTTGTCTTATACACGAGGTAACATGACAATGTCAATGGGGTAAGATAACACGCATGTCGTCAAAACATCGCTCACAATGATTATACGATTTTATTAATAAATGTATGTAACACTTGTAGTTATATTTTATAATATAAAAAGGGGTCTGAATTAACTAGGTCACTCGAATCTTATAATTAGTAGGCCTAGAGGATCCTTAATTAAGCACGTTTTCACAGGGGGTTGTAGATAATCTTGCCCTTGAAGCTGCCCTTTTCGACTTTTCTCAGTTGGCAAAACCTGTTCATAGCCTTCATGAAAGGTACTAGTTCTAACAGCATTCAAATATAAACGGAACCTTACTTTAAATTTATGGCCTACATTTATTATTCTCAAAAACAAATAACTGCAATACCTTTCCTTCTTTCCTTCACAAAACGTACATATGTACACCCGTTACAGAACAAGGACTTAGTATCAGCAGAGTAGCAAACACAAGCACTAGACGTTGCGTTGATTAAAAAGATCTTCGTTCATGTTTCCATAGTTGCCTACCAAGTACAAAATAGAACTTTAGATAAAATGACAAGCGTTTTGACTTACTGTTAAAGAATGCAAAGAAATAAATATTTCGATGAGCTCTATTAAACACTTAGTGAACTCGACTGTTTGATCTAGAGGTACGACCTAGTGACGGCGACTTACATTTCATGCACTGACAGTTCCATTAAAAGTTGTTATACTATTCCCTTTTCTTCCTTCCACTCCCCTCTGGTGGTCTATTCTGAAAACGCCAGATGCACAGAAAATGTAGACACGAGTAAAAAGTTATTGATCTTGACAGTGGATGATATAACACTGTCAAGCAATACAGTTAGTTTGCAAATGTATTTACCGATTCGTAGGTATTTAACGGATTTTGCATTAACTACAACCTTTCAGTGACATTTTAGAATGATTACGAACGGCGAATTTGGATATCAGAGAAAAATACTGGAGCCCTGAGCCAGATGGGTCTAATCCAGGGGTGGGGAACCTTTTCATGTTGGAAGGCCGCATTAATTTAGCTGTAATAAAATAAGGCCGCATTCAAGAAACTTCAATTAGATATACTTAAAAATGTACATTATTTTGTAAAAATCTAACTACTATGTATTTAATAATTTCAAAAAATTAAAACTATTTGTTAATTTTAAAGTTAACTAATCTTTTAATAACTTTGTTGTGTCTGATTTTTGTTGGAAAGCATTTGATTGTTTGGTCGCAGCATGGAGGTCCGCAGTGTCAGTTGGTCCTCTAGATGGGTATCCGTCATTTGTGACCTTAAGGGCGTCTTGAAAAATGTATTAATAAAGATAAAAGGATTTGTTCTGTAAAATTTGGATTCAGTCAAAAGGCCGCACTTGAGGACCTAGAAGGCCACATGTGGCCTTAAGGCCGCAGGTTCCCCACCTCTGGTCTAATCCACAGCCCCAAAATATATTTCCCCCAAGATCCATATTAACATTAAACGCCCATCTACGCTTAAGTCTTTCGAGTGGTCTCTTCCCTCCAGGCTTTCCAACCAACATTTTTCACATATTTCTCATCTCCCTCAGGTGCGCTACATGCCTCACCCATCACACCCAACTTTAAAAAAATTCTGAATTTCAAGGCAGCAAGCATTCTCAAAATTTAGTCTGCTCTTGATTTTCTCGTTTCTGATTTGTTAACGTTGTTCCCAAATATTCGAATTTTGCCACATTTTCAAAGGATCTATTAGCTAACTTTATAAAATGATGTTGTCCTGTAATCTGGTTTATTTGTTCAATGTTTATTTAACGACGTTTTTTCAGTAGCTCAGACTCTATAGCGTCGAATGAAATGATAGTGAATAATTAACTGGAAAGGATGTGGAAGGAAGTCGTGGCCTAATTAAAGGCGCTTGGACGGATCGAGTGACCAACGAAGAAGTATTGAGGAGAGTCAACGAGCAAAGAAACATTCTGCGGGCGATTACACGAAGGAAAGCTAACTGGCTGGGACATATTATGAGAAGGAATGGATTACTGAGTGATATCATCGAAGGCCAGGTTGAAGGAAAGAGGACTAGGAAGAAGATTGATACAGCTAACCGACGATCTGAAACAAGGTAAGAAGATGCAGTTCCAGGAATTAAAACGAGAAGCTGAGAATAGGGAAAACTGGAGAGCTTTTTTTGGGCAGAGCAATGGACCTGTCGTCAGACAGAACACTCAATAATAATAATAATAATAATAATCCCGGAAAACCACAATATCGACAGCCTCTCCCTAAGATCTGAAACCAACAACCAGTGGTCAGTATTACAAGAATGAGGTGGACGGGGAATGCAGCACGCATGGTCGAGAACTTGATTCAGCCTATCTAAAGGATTGGACATCAAATATATTTGATTGCCGTCTTCTGAGAAGACGCCATCAATCTGATTGTGTGTTTTCCATCAGAAAGTCCAAGTGTATTGATCAATTTTGTGACCATGGAACATTTTACTCTTTATAACTAGATTTTTTTATGTGGCTCAACTTGTTACTCTAACCCCATTATCATAAGTAGCTCCGTATAAATACTCACCTCCAATAGTCGGTGTGAAAGTATTCTAATGCATAAATACATTAGGGTACATAAGGTGTACATAGTACATAAGGTGTTTCAGATAGAAATATTAAGTTCTTGACACAAAGACTCGCTCTGACTGATTTACTCTACAATGCTAGCATACACTTCATCGACTTTTATCAAAATGGGAACGGCAATGTTGGAACAGAAGAGATATTTCGCGGGCTTTACATAAAGAATGAAAAGCTATAGCCGAATAACGCTGTGTCAACTATGCGAGACGCGCATTTACCAGGAGTTAAGATGTAACTGGCTGGCTATAATGTGAGTGAGAATAAAAGCAGGCAACACTCGTCGGAAACCGCTCCATATCGAACGATACGATGTAGCGTCTGTTCGATTCTAACCCTCACGTACAAATAAACATGAAAACTAAGCCATATATATTACTCATAACGTCGTTAAAGTTAAAATACAGAGTATTCGTTTCCGAAATGCTGAGTTAAGGGAAATTCTGGTGATGTGTAATAGGATCAGGCATTTAAACAAGATTTTAACACAATTTCCCACATGTTCTTTGCGAATTCATATTAATTGCAATAATAATTCCGGCTACAGCTCAAAAAACCTGCTTTCCTATGCACAGACTGGGGAACACAACCAAGATAGAATTAAAATAGTATCAGCATACAAAGAATGAAACCACAATGTTGAGGTTATTATAAATAATTTTATGTAATGGATAACTGCAAATAATGTGTAAGAAAACAATACCAAATATTACGTAAACAGAGAGGGATGATTGTGGTTCGTGGCACGTCATATTAATACACTAAACTGTCATATTTTTCTCCATCATAAAATAAAGAAATTAAAAATAGAATGCGATAAAAAACTGTCAATAACATGAGAAGAAATGTGATATAGTCATATGATATTTTAACTGCAAAATTTAAAATATTATCCTGTAACCTAACCTAATTTCAAAATTTTAGCAGGAGAAAACACACCAAATCACGAACATCAGAAGTGAACTGCTTGCGTATTCCACTGGCCTCGCAGGATAAGACGCGTACAGTTACACACTTCAATTGCAGAATATATAATCTTTTGGGGCAAAAATATTTTCCCTTTTTCTCCTACATTTTCCTGCGAATGCAGCGGCCCAAGGACGGTCTTAACAAATACTAAACAACATACGAGAATGAATCCACTTAAAATGTTGATATGTTTTAAAGCTGTGAACCTGTAAGTCTACGGAGACTATGTAAAGAGGACCTGAAGATGGCACTGTAATGTCAGAACATGTAGCCTGCGCATAATAAAATCACCAAAAAAATATTTGTGTAGGTGGTAATGGTAATTTTCAAAGATTCATACCGCTGCCATGTTTGTGATTACTGACTTATCAACAACATTAGATTCCAAATTTCGAATGTCTAGTTACAGTAGTTTAGCAACTATGGCCATTAAATTGGAAGCTAAATTCAGATTTCATGCAGCCTCCATGGTGTTGCTTTACGTTATACAAAAATTTAAAAAAAAATTGCTGTAAAAATTAAGCCTCTAGCAGCATAATAGTCGTCTAATGGTTTTTTTTTTAAAATTCGACAATTGTTCCAGAAGTTTCTGAAAGGGAAGCACAGGAAAATGATACCTTACGCATTTCCTTATGAAATACGAAAAGCAGGTACATGACCAGCAACGCGAATTTTATTTGTATAAGCCCAGTTCTTGAGAGAAAATTTCAGTTATTGTGTGACACCAACAGTGTCCTCTGGAACTTCTAGTTCGGTCAGATCACTGAATTGTAGCCCGGAGTCTGACAGCGGAATTGAATTGAATTTTATACTTTCTATAGAATTCGACCGTTGACAGCGACAACTGACTTTTTCAACTTCTTCCAGTTTATAAATGCAAAACAGGGAACGAGTGTATAAGAAAAAAGAGATTATTCTGTCGTATGATTAAATTGAAGTACCCTTGCATGATTTACGTTTACGCCAGATGGCACAATGGAGCAAACGCATTTCATTAGAGTAAATATTGATGTCTGTAGTACCGACGCACTTTTTCTCATGCAACTCAAATCATCATCGACAAAGCGACCGCCGACAGAGCATCACATTTAATATTTTACAGTAGTTTGCAGTATAAACGGAAACGGGCTGGAAAATACCACAGCTGTGTCAGGTATGAATCCTCAATACTACGACTGGACTTACTTTATTATCGCCTCTACTTCAGATACAGAGGTGTCGAATTATCATTGCATGATAAAGACCAACATTATAAGGCACTACTACGGATTTCACCTAGAGAATCGAGAGCAAACTGGAAGGGCTGAGTAAACCCACGAACACATCGGTCAGTATAAACGTTCCAAGACGGGTCAGGGGACCGGGGACCGGGGCAAAGAAGTCGATGCGGGGGCCCCTCCTTAAGATTTATAGGTGCACAAGAAATTAATAAAAAAATATAAAAGAAAAACACGCAAGTTTAATATAACTGGTGTCAAACTGTACATTTATTAAAAAAATTTTTTTCTCTGTTCTGGGACCACAATTAAATTAATTGGCTATACTCCATAGCTGTGATTTCGTTTGGGGTTTGGCGGGAAGATAGAAGCACTTCCTTGGAATTCGCTTCGCAATCCTTCCGGAGTGCGATGGAACACAGTATATAATGACATTTACATTTGCTAAAAATTAACTCAATGACTTACAGAATAAAATTCTTTGTTCCCTGTGATATACGGCTACCGTTATAAGGATGTGTTTCGTAATGTAATTTGTGTGTTCCTCTTTGGAAGGACAGAGTTGCACAACCGGGGGGGGGGGAGATGAACCACGCAAGATAATGCGGACGAGAGGTATCATGGTAGCACGGCGATTAAGGTGATGAGAGTGGGGACAGACAGGAACCAGCACATAGAGAAAGGCTTAGCGTAGCGAAGGCACTCACTCAGCTTCAAAGTACTGCCCTGTGAACAGCGAGACGACCTGAAGCGGAAGGGGGGACAATTCATGGTATTTTTATGGAAAAAGGTTAAATTCCTCACAACGGAGAGCAAACTTCTACATTGAACAGAGTCATCAACTTCTAATCCCAGAAATACGTCATCTGAACACAGATCGATTGGTCATGACGTATTATCCTTCAACCACGACGAGAATTAATAATAAGAACAGAACAAATGTGTTTGTATAGCAAAATATTAATGTAATACGCCAAGTTGTATTCTTGTGGACAAAACAGACTTGATGACTACGTAAATTCAAGGGATGAGAACAGAAGATGCGTTATTATATCTTTAATTTTTATGCCATGAAGTTTCAGGAGTTAAAACGAGAAGCTGCGAATTGGAAAAACTGGCGAACTCTTTTTGGGCAGAACAATGGACCTGTCGTCAGACAGAACACTAAATAATAAATAATAATAATATGTTCGTGTCTCTTTACTCGCTTTATATTCTCTGTGACATGATCATGAAATTGCTTTACATCGTAATGAAAGATGGCACTGTCAATTACCATATAACATACTTCACAACGATGACACATGTTAGAAAATATACCTTATATTATATGTTCTACTAAGATTAAGTCGGGGTTCGATCCCCGACAGGGGCAGAGGATTTTTCCTCTAGCCTCTGCGTCCAGACCGGCTCTGGGGTCCTTTCCCGGGGGTAAAGCCGGCCGGGGCGTGATGCCGACCACTCACCCCCATCTAGTGCCGAGGTCAAGGAAGAGAGGAGCTATACCTCCACTCACCCCAAACGCCTACATGGAGTATAGTGGGACAAACTTTACTTTTTACTGAGATTAAGTCAATCGACTCTGAAAATAAATGTAAAAGAACCAAGACAAATTTAGTGTCTTTGTTAGATTTATTGACAATAACTGATAGAAGACTGTTGACAACTTTGCACAAATTACAACACGGCCTTCCAGTTTATAAGTGTGTGCAGACTTTCGTACAAAATTATTTATGATTCGAAACAGCAGTATTAAAAGCCGTCCCACTATACATCATATAGTCGCTCGGGAGGGAGAGCCGGTATAGCTCCTACTCATTCTTAACGTCGGCACTAAATGGGGGTGAGTGTTCAGCGTCACGCCTAGGCCGCGAGGTTCATCCCCAGGAAAGGATCCCGGTACCCATTGGATAGGAGGCTGGGTGGGCCCCAGACCCGGTTTGGACGCAGACGAGAGGAAAAATCCTCTGCCCATTCCCAGTATTCGATGTCTATAACAATTAACTCTCTCTCCATGAAGCGTAGTCTTTGTTGAGAAGCTGATAGTTTCAAAGCTGGCTTATCCCCACCTTTTAAGGAGCCGGAGGTTTCATTACTGTATTCACAATGGCCCATCTCTTAGACCGTTCCCTAAGCTTCATGAATTCAATTCATACATTATTTTCATAATATTACCACTCTCAATGAACCATTCAACAAAGGACCAACAAATCTAAAGCTCGTGGTAGGGATCAGGGAGCTGCTTTCGTGTTTGAGGCTTGGGGCGTTTCTCTCTCGTAGTCCACCTGCAAAGTGCCAGTATTTTGCTTGGGCAGTGTTCCGAGAAACACTGTGCTAGGGTGAAAATGAACTGCCACACTGTACTCCCGCTGGTTTTACAAGTACTCCTTCCTATCCCAATTTGAACAACTTTGTTCGGAATGTTAATATACCTTCTTCATTAAGTCACTCAATCGCTTTAATTTTGACAACAGTGTGACTGAAAAGTTACGGCCATGGCTTAACAGAGGAGGAGGAGATTTATCCTATGAGCAGGGGTTGAAGTGGAACCAACACTCATAGCTCACGCATTTTTCTGAGCTTTAGAAAAGCTGAAGTCTAGTTGTTAGACGACGTCAGCCTACAACAGAATAAGGTCGTTTTTTCCTCCTTCGTACGTTAATTCTTTTCACAGTTTTCTTTCAGTTTATAAAAAAAGTAATGAAAAAATACTACCAATGTTATATTTCAACCTTTTCGTCACCCACATCAGGGGTACTTCTAAAAAAGCTTATTAATGGAAGTAGTACTTGTAAAATAGAACGTTTTGCCATCTAGCGTCATAGCTGAAGACTTACAGGAGTCTGTTTTCGCAACCAAGAATACATCAAAGCAAACAGCAAAATGATACTGAAGTTGCAGTTAAGTCATCCATTCTTAGACTGGGCGAATAATATGTGCTAATTTAATGTTATGACATACTTGGAACTGGTCGATCCACTTTTTAGCAGTTTGGTGAATTCCGACATATCGACGTTCTCTGCCCACCGCTAGGGGCGCCAGCGTCATATGTCAGGACTCCGACATCTGGAAAAAAAAAAAAAAAAAATAACAGTTCTTGTATGCAACTCATACAAACGGCAATCCAACTCTGTACACTGAATTATGTCAAAATGAGGTACGCTGGCCAACTGATATTCCGTCCCTTAACTTTCCAAAACTTTTGTAACGATGATTTCGACGACATATTTATTATACCTACTATTTTCTAACAGATGTACTACCTACTATTATTACTGCAGGGATTGAAAAACAACGGTCCACGGCGATATTATGATATTAATAGTACTGACCTTCATTAACTGTGCTATAATACAACAAATAATCAAAACAGACACAAATCTATATTTCATTCTGAATTCATGGGTCAGGGACCCTATGAGGTTCGGTTTAATACGTGTCTTAACCCCTCGAGGACACTAATTAGAGTTTAGGAGAGTCGTAATTAATTACTAGCATGTAATTATTACACGTTTTAATGTCTGTATGTTCAGATGGTGAGACATATTCGGTGAAAATATAAAAAAAAAAAACTACAGAATTGTTCTTGAAAATCTCCTACGCCCCTGGTCACTTTAAATAGACTCACTAGGTCCTCAGATAAAACATAATTGCCAACTCCTTGTACATTGTCTATTAGAGTCAGGAACTTCCTTTATGCGAGTCGCTGGCGCTAAGAGGGTATGACACTAGACGGAGGTGAGTGGACAACTGCAACCCCGAGGAAAAAACATTCTCCCTGAAGAGGGGGCGGGGAGTACATATTCACCGCAGCGTGATGTTTATGCTGTTTCATACAAATCCGCCACTCCAGAAGTTATTAATGTGGTACAGACATACGAGGTGCGATCGGAAAGTTTCCAGACTGTGTCAATAGAGGGCGAAACGGATGTAGTACGAGCTTCTGCCGCTAGGGGGTGCGGCCTACATTCATAGTGAATCAGTGTGCCAGCCGGCATCATCGAATTAGCATTTGTTTCTCAGTTACGGGCGTTTTGGTAGTGCATTACACCAACCCTCCTGCAATTTCGGAATGGCGTGTGCATCAAATTTTGCCAAAGACTCGCCAAAACGGCTACGGAAACCTATGAAATGCTAAAGCAAGCATTTGGGGAGTCCGCAATGGGTCGTGCACAAACTTTTGTGTGGCATTCACGTTTTAAAAATGGCCGAACCTCTGTCGATGATGACGAGCGTTCTGGACGACCATCTTCGAGCACAACGCCCGAAAATGTTACGAAGATTCGGCAGGCCATTCACGAAGATCGACGTCGTACCATCAACGACTTGTGCGACATTGTTGGGATAGGCTATGGGACCTGTCAGCTGATTCTAAAGGAAGAACTCCACATGCGACGCATCGCAGCCAAGTTTGTGCCAAGGCTCCTGTCTGAGGACCAGAAGCAGAATTGACTTCTCGTTTGTCTTGAGCTCAAAGATCTTGCAAGAACCGACCCCAACTTCCTTTCTAAGGTTATCACAGGTGATGAAAACTGGGTTTACGGGTACGATCCGGAAACGAAGCAGCAATCTTCACAATGGAAGAGCCCATCGTCACCACGACCGAAGAAGGCAAGACAGGTCAAGAGCAATGTGAAGTCAATGCTGATCTGTTTTTTCGACCAGAAGGGGATCGTCCATAGGGAGTTTCTTCCTGCAGGTCAGACGGTCAATGCTGAATTTTACTGTGGGGTCCTGAGGCGGTTGCGTGAAGATGTGAGACGGAAGCGGCCGGCAAAGTGGCGCAACCACAACTGGCTGCTGCATCATGACAACGCGCCAGCGCACACCGCCCTCAAAGTTCGGCAGTTTTTGGCCTCAAACACCATGGCCGTCATCCCGCACCCTCCTTATTCGCCGGATTTAGCTCCGTGTGACTTCTTTCTCTTCCCAAAGATGAAAATTCAGCTAAAGGGAAGGAGATTTGAGACGATAGAAGAGATTCAGGCAGAATCGCAGATGGTGCTTGACAGGCTGACAAAGAAAGATTTCCAGGGATGCTTCCAGGCTTGGCAGCGGCGCTGGGATCGTTGTGTTCACTCCCACTTCGAGGGCCATGGACGAATTTAATACCTGAGATAAGTGTACGGGTTTTTTTTAAAAAATTATAGGCGCAGTGTGGAAACTTTCCGATCGCACCTCGTACACACTGATGCACGGGCATGATTCCACAAGTCTGAATTTCTTTAAAAATAACTGACTTATAACGCCTCTATGAAGGAATTAAACGGGTCACCTAGCATAGTGAGGATAGTGAAATCTAGGAGGCTCCGATGGGCTGGACATGTAGCACGCATGTGGGGGCTAGGGGTGCATACAGGATTTTACAGGGACTCTTTCTGGAAAACGACCACTGGGCAGAACAAGAAGGAGATGGGAGTATAACATCAAGATGTATCTTAGGGAGGTGGGCTGTGAGGATGGCAGATGGATGGTATTGGCTCAGGATCGTGGCCGGTGGCGGGCTTTGATGTTGTCGGTGTTGAACCTGCGGGTTCTGCCACCAGGGAGTTAGTTATGAGGGATATAATTAAGTGTGCTATTTTTTTTTCTGGGGCGATATGTTTTGACCACTTAACTAGTGTTTTCTTACGCTTAACCGAGGCAGTGAATCGAATCTGACGTGGTTCGTAACGGGACTGTAAACCATGAATACAGAAGTCAACACCAGAAATTCCAAAGCGCATTAATGACCTCGGATTTAAGTAGGTCAATGAGTTGTAAAAGTGGCAGCTACATTTAAGTCACAAAATCATACGTAGCCTAAGACACTTTAACCGCAGGGTGACGAATCCTTTTATTATTACCGAAGTAAAATAAATAAGACCTAACTGTACTGAATCTCTTTATAAGAATGAAATATTTTAGCATTCACCAAGTCATGAATGGGAAGCATTTTAGTCAAAACACAATCTGAAGTTCTCTACCAAGAAGTAGACGACTGCGTTCGAGGTAATATTAGCTGTTTATTAGGATCACACGATTCACAACGGTCTATACATTAGTTTAGTTGTCTATTTATCTGCTCATGCGCTGCACACGGAGTTAATGGGGTAAGAAACAAACAGATTAAAGTGGACACTAACAACTAGTATGAACTGCGGGTTACAGCCACGTTTCCTGACGCTGATTTACTTTTGCTGATATTCGTGACATGGAGATTTCCCTATGACTACTACATGGCATTTCTATGCATTATTTGTACAAAATGCATAAAATAAACAGAATATCTAAAGCACAGGTCTTGCCTGTTCATCTCCGTAAGTGACCAACAGATTTTCATCAAATTTTGAATTTAAAACATACATTAACATTTACTAAGGCATGTTCAATTTTGGTCCTAACTGATTCCATATAACCTCTATTTTACATAAACTTCAAATCGCTTAAAAAAGGTTCATTGTATAGTATATAACACAAAATAAACATCTCATTAAAATCTATAAATTTCAGATGACATTTGTCGATGAGACGTATATTAACAAACTACGAAATTCTATGAGCAGTAATTATTCAAAAAGTATAGTTACACAGCTTGTCAATAAATTTTCCGCTTTTTATGTAATCCCAAAGTCCACCATCTGTTCACAAGTGCAGAACACGGATCCCAACATTGAATCTCAAGTCTATATCCTGACATCTCTTTCATCATCCATTTTAATAATATTGACCTCTACGTACCCCAAGAGGCCTATTCTATTGACGTTTTCCGACTACAATTTTGTACGCATTTTTCATTTTCCCCATGTTCCAGTCATTTCAGCTGCCTTAATTTAATAATCCTCATATTTTATGGAGATAAGAAATTGTTAAGCTCTTCACTATGCAAATTCCCCCAGCCTCCTATTGCTTCGTCTTTAACCTTATTCTTCAATCGAAATATATTTTTCTCCTTCGACTAAGAAATTAAAGCATTCCTTTTGCCATTAAAATTTGTCTACTGTTTCAATGCCACCAATACCCCCCCTGCATTCTGAATGAAACCAAAGTTTTACTATGTAAATTCTCTTAGTACCGAATTAAACGAGCCCGCCATACAGAGACTTCTCACATTCCAAGTTCCAAATCTCGGGTCATTTTTCCGTTGTTCAGTTCGTGCCAATGATTTGCCCGAAACCATGTGCAATATATCGTTACATATTAGTTTTTTTATGATGAGAAGTTCATACAAAAATATATAATCTAAGACTACGTAGTGTTTAATTTTAGTGTGATTATCAGTGACAAATTTTGTGCCTGCAATTAATGAATAAGAGTCCAATGCTATGTGCAAAATCATATAAGACGCATTTGAAAACTCTGTTTACTCTGACGAACTGCTGTAAACTATTCCTTTCGTTTTCATTTGGGTATTAAATAATCGTTAATGTCTGGATATAACTCAGAAAACCAAGCTGAAGGCTTGCATATGTTACGATTTCCCGAAAACGCTTGAAGGAAACGGTAAATACTTTGAAAACGTAGTATCTGTATTTCCCGCATCAACGGTCACATAATTTGAAACATGAGGTAAATGCAACGTTGCCATTTATGGGATCAGAGCAGTGAGACCGAGGCCCCGCTCTTCAAAAAATGGCAACGTTACTCGTCCCACGTTGACTAGTCGTTTTTCAGCTGTGCATTAACTATTGTGATTTATTAACGTTCGTGTACTTCATACATTAATGTGTTTAGTTCTTTAAATATAGTATATATATATATATATATATATATATATATATATATATAAATTCCAGTCACAATTCTGATTAAGAAATTCCTTGGCCGTCGGCATCAATTCAAGCGAAAACAAAAATCCCAGATATCCGTAAACAAAGTGAAAGGATTGTGCATGATGTTAATACGTTTTCAAACATTTGAGAACCCAGGAGATCAAGACATCCAACAACGAATCCACAATTAAATAATAATTAACAGAATAACAACGCACTTATACTAGAAAACTGCTCGTTAAGAATGATGGGAACATCTAAAGTAGCTCATCTAAATATTACTTAAAAATTCAGTCCGTACCTTAAAGAAAATACCATTTTTCCATTACTGAGACCAACTGGTCAATGCTGTTTAAGGAAATAATCCCTGTTTATATTAATAATCACACGAAACCATAAGTACAAACTACAGCGTTACTGATTGTTAAAGCAGGTGGCACATATAGTTACCACTTGGCTTTAAAGGGTTAATGCTCCCTTGGTTTGTAGAATGTCCCGAAGGCGGTGTAGATGTGGCAATCAGCCGAAGATTCAATGCTGTGGTCGTGGCTTTAGTGGTTTTTCACTATATGTAGTATTTTCGTACACCACGACTAAATTCGTTTTACTGACAACACTTCAGGTCTTCCGCTAAGCTACCATTCCTCCAAATTTCGCTTGGTTTGTAAGAAATTGCTGCAAACTTTTGCACTCCTAAAATTGTTTCGAAATGTCCGCTGTTCGATTATAAGAACCTCAGTTCAGAAATACTTTTCACTAAGAACATCCGTTGTTCAATAGTACATAAAGTCACTTTGTCCAATACCAGTCCTTATCTATGAAGATGTAGCCAGCGAAGGTATACAGGCAGCTAAACGTTTTAATGGCTGGAATAACGGTAATTACAAACAACAATCAGGGAACCTGCAGTTACGCGATTCATTACACACCGGAAATGATACTTCAGATAGATCACAAGCTAAATTATTCTTCCTAAAGAGTATGATTGTAGCGGTAAAATGTACTCAGCTAACGAGATAAATGACATAAATAACAGTAAAGACGAAGAGTATCATAAAAGAAACACTGTCTGCGCATGCGCTGAACTTCATTATTTGCTGGCGATGCAAAACATCCTGAGTACAGTGTATACACAAAAGAATGGTGCAACTGTGACTGGCGACTCATTTTTGGATATGTTGGAAAGCTGGTTGTTACCCCAACTGAATACCAATTATGACGATTACATTCTACAACTGGACGGAGCTCCCCCCCCCCCCCCCCCATTTTGACAGGAATGTACGAGTGCTTCTCAATCGTGTTTTTCCACAGCGCTGGATCGGACGTGCTGCTGCAAATGGAGACAACAACCTTCTCCCTTGGCCACCCCGTTCGCCAGATCTTACACCGTGCGATTTATTTCTTTGGGGGTTCGTTAAAGACAGCGTTTATGTACCACCATTTCCCACGTGCATCCATGAACTTCGTGATCGGATAACGCATGCACCGCAGGCCATTACAGCGGACATGCTACACCGGGTCTGGGATGTGTCTCGTGTGACCCAGGGTGCACACATTGAAGGATTGTAATTAACGCACGAGAAACTTGGACAGTTGCCGCCGCTGACGGTGTTTGTTGTGGCCGTGTAAGGTGAGAAATAATTTTTTTAATAACTTTTAAAACCGCACCATTCTTTTGTGTATACCCTGTATATGTTCCCTTATTGAACTTCGGAATGAAACGATGATGAACACGATGTTGTGTGTATTTAGTCAAAGACTTGAAAGATTCAAAGGTACAAATGTAAAGTATGATACATTCAATATCATATGTAGAATTATTCATATTTATTATACTGGTTTTCAGAGGACTAGTTATAACTCGAAGAAGTTGGTAATACAATACAGTTCGATGCAGTTCCCGAGTTCTGCTAATTCTAAAACACGAACAAACAAAAATATATAATGATCGTCGAACTAATATTATGTTGGATAGAACTGGTCTAAAAAAATAAATATATTAAATATGTTAGCAGAGAAACCTGTCATCTGGAATCTTATTATGTTGGATTCTACATTCATACTTAATCCTAAGTGCATAGTAATACTAAATACACTGTAATTAATTATAAATTTAATAAGGTTATTACAACAATCAGTAGGCCTATGCCACAAGACTTAAATTGTTAACTTATATCTTAATTGCGTCATGCTTGTGTTCTTCAATACAATAATTTTATTCACCGTCTTTACAGTAAATATATTAAACAAATATCAAATCAAATACTATAGTAGATATGTTGATGATATACTCATGATTTATGATGCAAAAAATACAAATATAAAAAATGTTTTAAATGAATTTAACAACATAAATCAAAATATACAATTCACTTTAGAAACAGAACAAAATAACAAATTAAATTATTTAGATCTAACTATAATACGAAACGAAAATAACTTCGAATTCAAAATATACAGAAAACCCACAAATACAAGCACCATAATTCATGCCTCTTCATGCCATCCAAATGAACATAAACAGATGGCTATTAATTACTTAATAAACCGAAAAAATACATATCCCATAACCACAATAAACAAACAAATTGAATGCAACATAATAAAACAAATTCTAATAGAAAACGGATATAATAATTATGAATTAAAACCCAAAAATAAAATAAACAATGTAAACAACATAAATGAAGACGAAAACGAAAATAAACAAAACAAATGGGCCACATTCACATATATAGGAAAAGAAACCAAATATATAACAAAAACATTTAAAACAAATAACATAAAAATAGCATTTAGAACAAAAAACACAATAAAAAACATCTTGAAACAAAAGCCACAAATAGACACAACAAATCAATACGAAAAACCAGGCATATATAGGTTAAAATGCAGTGATTGCCCGTTAACCTATATAGGCCAAACCGGACGCACCTTTAGTCAAAGATATAAAGAGCATATTACAGCAATCAAACATAATAAAGATCATTCAGCATATGCAAAGCATATATTAAACACAGGACATACATACAACAAAATAGAAAAAACAATGGACATTATAAAAATAATACAAAACAAGCGACATAGAGACACCATAGAAAAATATCATATACAAAGAACACATAAACAAAACCTTGCTTTAAACGACAGTAACATCTACACGAACAATCCGATATTTAACATTCTACAGTCCATCGACCCAACCCCCTAAACAACTTTCACCCAATATATATAGCCACACACGATACTCATAGCTTAGTTGCAGTCTACCGTTCCGTAATATCGGACACGCACCTCACACACAACCCGGTATGTTATAATACTTTAAATATTTTGTGATTACTTTTCTTTTGCTTGTATTACGATATATTTGTAATTCTTTAAAATTATTCCATTTCCTATGTCAGTAGCCAGGATCACGATATGAAAATTAAAATTGATTTTGCAGATTTAAGGCATCCAGGCGCAGCCTTCAAAATTAAATGGAAGAAGCCTGGAGGTTAAACAAATAAAATCTAACGGGTAGAACAAAATCAGTATACGCAGAGCAGCAGATGCAACAGTTTTTAATTTTGATTGATAGACCTGACGATGATGGAATGAACATCGAAACATGTCGTCATTTTAAAATGTAACAATATCAAATGTTGAAATGTTATAATTTTATGTGATTTTAACAATCTATAAGCTTGTGTAAAGACGGTGAATAAAATTATTGTATTAAATTGTTAACTCACTTAATTCGATGTATCTCGTCTTACAGACTAACAAAGCAAATGTCAAGATGCGAAGAACGCATGCAAAGTTTGTATGTACCGCGGTCTTGTTGATGGGGAAATATACGCTTATAGCATCATAGTGCCTCTCCAGAACGTTTGAACTAACTGGCAATTTTATTCAAACTTCTTACGAATATAAAATATAACGATACTTGAGGCATTTTAAATCCCGTCACCAACGATGCGAACATGACGACATTGTGAATTAAGGATGTAGCGAAGAAGACACTAATGAAGGTCCGAGTTAGTTGCTCACATATTTTGGCCTTCATGGAATTTCATACCAAGAAAGTAAAGAATGGATAGAAAAAATACAAAAATGAAACAAAGTAAGGCAAACGAAAGACAAATGAACAGACGAAAACAGAAACAAAACAAACAGAGAAACGAAGGAGAAAAGGAAATTAACAAAATGTGGGGAAAAGTGGATCTATTTCGGTTATTAGTGCAGTAAAATCCGCCGATGTGTCTGTGAAATACCGCGGGTAAAGCCGGCTACACACGTACATGTATACCTGTACGTGTGGAGCCACTGCGTCCGTCAACGCCTGGCAGTCTGGACCGACAAAGGACACGCGCTGCCTGCAACTCGGAAAACGCAACCCGCACAACATAGAAGTCGACGACCAAACACGAGATCGTTACACGTGGTTAGCAAAATATTCATGACTTGGCCATGTGACTGAACTGATTAATGGAGAATGATGGTGCTTTCGTTCTTGTGTATTTATTTATGCTGTATCGAGAGCATGGGTTATTTAATGCCGGGAGAATAATACACTTGAGGAAGGAACTATTATTTGTATGCAGAAATTTCTTGTGTTGTGATATCTTACGGTATTAAAAGTTCTGAAGTCTGAAACTCCGCTATTCTAATCTAGAAATATTGAGCGAAGCATTGGGAAAGACCGAAGGTGATTTGAACATCAGTGAGAGGCAAAAGTTACCACAGATCTACCCTCCTTTAATTTAGAGAAATGACAACGGACGAACTTAGTAGAAGTTATCAATACGTATTATCATTCAGTAAATTAACACACAAAGAAATTCAGTCACGCTTAGTTAATTCAAATTAAGACCTACGATATTACCATATCAGTCTTTGTGAATAGGCATACGCGCCTTGTAACCTTTCATTCAAATGAATTTCTTTGAACGTGTTACGTGCCACTCAGATTCGGACAAGAACATACGATATGCTTATAATTTCTTAGTATTAGTAATATCAACAAAACTAACTTCATAAACCTGCAAAATACTTACATAATTCCTTCAGCAATGATAATCTTTAAAAACAAGGAAATATTTTATGTACATTATTTTCTGTTTCCGAAATTCAAAGCAATATGTGCAACTGTACTTACAATTATATGTATTATTCCGTTTGGAAGCTTTTCTTTTTACGACAGCTGAGAACTTTGAATGTAACAAGCTAAATATGTCTAGAGCCGGGGTCGGCAAACATTTTTTCTAAAGGGCCAAATAGTAAATATTTTAGGCTCTGCGGGCCAAGAGGCAAACTCGGGGGTATTTATGTAGGTAAGCCTACTTATGTAAGAAGAAAAAACCAAGTTTTAACAAATTTATTGAACAAAATGTAATGTAATAATAATAAGTAGACTACAATTGTTTGAAATACAGTTCTACTAATGAGAAGAATGGAATTGCCTGTTATGAGATAACATTTCACCAAACTGAGGTTTAAATTCATTACTCCCTATCATCAAAATTGATTGTAAATGTTCATCCGTTAATGCTGACCTGTATTGAGATTTTACACATTTCATCTTTGAAAATGTCTTTTCACACAGGTAGGCGCTGCCAAATACAGATATAAATCCCCGAGCATATGATCTTAATTGACCGTATTCATCGCTTGGAAGACATTTATAGAATTCTGTTAGATTCTTCTCTTGAAATTTCCTTTTTAGCATGTCATCACACTGCAGATTAATCACTTCCAATTGAAGGTTAGGTGGAAGCTTCTTAATTGTACAGTCAAATAGATTATGAAATATGGAAATGTCTTCTGCACTTGCATCAAGATCCGAAAAACGCTGCTGGAACTGTAGTTTGAGTTCATAAAATATATCCGTGAAATTTCAAAGAATTAAATATGTAAAATCTGTTCTTAGCTCGCGGGCCGTACAAAAAGAGGCGGTGGGCCGGATTTGGCCCGCGGGCCGTAGTTTGCCGACCCCTGGTCTAGAGTTACACCAAAGAACTTTCAGGTACTGAAAGCTGGCTTAGCCTAAATAACGCACTAAGATAGACTATCGTATATAATTATTAGTTCACAATTCTATGAACGTACTTACAAAAACGTAAGCATCGCCAGTTGTTTTCCAAATATTCTTCTTAATATTTTGGGACGAGCTGAGGAACGGTTCTCACCATTTGATTCTAAAATAAGACGTTATTGTACTGCGAGGTGACTGAATCAAACAACACGTCGCCGCTGGTAAAACAAATCCAACAAACGGAAGTGAAACTACATGCATAAGCAAACTGCAATCTTCTCAAGGTTTCAGAACTGATGACAATACCAAATACTAAGAAATTTGCTACACTGTACCAATGTTTCACATCATCCTAGTTGCTTTTTAGTTATTTAACGACATTGTGCCAACAGAAGAGGTTTACTCAGCTCTCTGCTAATATCAGAGCCTTAAGCTACAATTTCGTAAAAACTATTTTCATGTCGAGAGGCTGTTTCTGAAGCCTCTTCAACTTTCTCACCGTTCCGAGGCGTTAAGACATGCAATTCTTGTGAAATACCTTGACGACAGTCTGCATAAATGCTCTTCATCTTTTATATATTTTACAATAACTCTGTTGTAATTTAATGTGATTAGTTACCTTAACAGTGCGATTTGACAGGCTGCATTTCTGAACTACGAGTAGGCTACATAATATGATCGATGTTGTTTACTTACTAAACAGCCCTCTTAGAAAATTAGTTCTCGTTTGCTGTATAACAAGTTAGCACTGCAACATGAGGGTTCTGAATGATGAACACATTAGCTGCTACTAAACTGATGTTTGTTCCTGTAGTAAACTGCCGTGTAATTTTCATGCATTCTATTTAGGACCACTGCGAAGATTAACTGCACAGTCCCTTGAGATATATCACAAGACGTTTTGTCTGTTTTTTTTTTCCTTAGCGTTGACATAAATTGTTACCTGTAGCAACTAAAACAAAATTTTACGTTATTTTTCGCCCTAATCGTAAAATTAGTCACGCGGTCCTATTATTTACCTGCGAGTTTAATGCAAAAATGGTACAAGACGGAAAAGAAAGATTTTGTACCACATTCATTCTTGCAATTGGCATTACAGACGGATTTAAGAATTGCATTACACTTAAAACAGTGTAAGGATTTCACAGGTTCCGTTACCTACCAAATATATACACAACCAACACCATAAAGTGGTCAATGAGAAGCTGATAGTTATTGAGCTAGTCAAGACATTCAGGGTATTTTATGGAACCAGAATTTTCATCAGCGTGTTCACAAAAGCCTGTCATTGAACGTTATATCCAGCCAGATGAATCAATACACACGTCCAGTATAATTATTAAGCTACGGACTGAGAGAAAGGGGTTCGATTCTCTGCAGGGTGAAGCTCCGTCTTAGCTACCGCGCCCACAGATTTTATCCAGTGGTTAGCGAAGGTTATTTCCCGAATGTGAACATGACGACTCACCTCCATCTAACGCCGAGGTCAAAAAAGAGTGGAGATATACATCCACTCCGACCACGTCAACTGGTACTCAGTTTAAGCATGTTAAAGATAGTATATGAAAAACTTCCCCGGTATCGGTGTAAAGGGGTAGCTTATAACAGAGTCCATGTCCTCACAAATAAGTTTCGCAGATTTAAAATGAATTACATAAATGTCATCATATAATTAGACACCAATTTAAGAACTATTGCTAATTGTTGCCACATTATCGATCTGTTTTTTTTTTAACTTTTTGGGCTCTATACTCTGGCACTGGAGATTTTAAAAACACTTTACGACAAAGCCTTGATTAAGGTTCTAAGAAATACATACTAAAGAAATGAATATATAATAGGCTTATTATTCTCCTCAGTATATTGTTGATTATATACCATGAAAACGATCTCACATAAAAGTTGCATAAGTCGTGAAATCTACATTTATATCATGTTCCTAAAAACGTGTACTTTTCAGGCGAATTTCTTGTGGTCCCCAAAGACCCATTACAGAACTAGATTAAATAAAATTTATTGCACGATTAACCGTATCTAGATACATGATAAAAGTTCGACTTGGACTTCACGTAAAACATGAGTTAAATTAAATAGGTCGTTAGAAACAAGAATGAAATTCATCAGAAACTTATAGCCTGTATGTTCCACATCGACGCAAACTCTTTATACGCTTAACTTGTAGCTTGGATGACAAAACAAAAAGACGAACATTGAACATCATTTGTGTGCTCAATGTACGAGGTGCGATCGGAAGGTTTCCAGACTGCGCGTATAAAAACCCGTACACTTATCTCAGGTATTAAATTCATCCATCACCCTCGAAGTAGTTCCCCTGGGAGTGAACACAACGATCCCAGCGCCGCTGCCAAGCCTGGAAGCATCCCTGGAAATCTTTCTTTGTCAGCCTGTCAAGCACCATCTGCGATTCTGCCTGAATCTCTTGCCAAAGACTCGCCAAAACGGCTAAGGAAACCTATGAAATGCTAAAGCAAGCATTTGGGGAGTCCGCAGTGGGTCGTGCACAAACTTTTGTGTGACATTCACGTTTTAAAAATGGCCGAACCTCTGTCGATGATGACGAGCGTTCTGGACGACCATCTTCGAGCACAACGCCCGAAAATGTTACGAAGATTCGGCAGGCCATTCACGAAGATCGACGTCGTACCATCAACGACTTGTGCGACATTGTTGGGATAGGCTATGGGACCTGTCAGCTGATTCTAAACGACGGAAGCGGCCGTCAAAGTGGCGCAACCACAACTGGCTGCTGCATCATGACAACGCGCCAGCGCACACCGCCCTCAAAGTTCGGCAGTTTTTGGTCTCAAACACCATGGCCGTCATCCCGCACCCTCCTTAGCTCCGTGTGACTTCTTCCTCTTCCCAAAGATGAAAATTCAGCTAAAGGGAAGGAGATTTGAGACGATAGAAGAGATTCAGGCAGAATCGCAGATGGTGCTTGACAGGCTGACAAAGAAAGATTTCCAGGGATGCTTCCAGGCTTGGCAGCGGCGCTGGGATCGTTGTGTTCACTCTCAGGGGAACTACTTCGAAGGTGATGGATGAATTTAATACCTGAGATAAGTTTACGGGTTTTTATACGCGCTGTCTTGAAACTTTCCGATCGCACCTCGTATGCACAGAATACGAACTCTTTGACAGTAACAGACCATATAAGTATGTTTCAAGACGACTCGTTCACATATTGATACAGCATACTCAATTACCTTTACACTCTGGAAAAGAACCAAAATGGCACAGTGTTCCACATCACACATCCATACGATTACTTTTAAGTTCCAAAGTGTTTATTAAAATCAATCTAAATGTTTCGGTAATATCGCGCCCTTACATTTCAGACAAATTCAAAAAGGTCATATACGTACTGTCTAATTAATTCGCGATGTGGATCCACATTTGCAGTCCTATTAACAACTCAAAACATCAACATTCTGTTATTACAACTCTCATCCTGAATATGAATAAATTAACCAAAATCAACCTTTTAAAATGCAGTGGTAATTACTCGTATATGTACTTAATTACTTTAACGATCAATAATTGTGTATTTTGTATTTATGGGTCTCCTGTGATTCGATGCAATAAATTGATCTTGGTAATGGTGAAGTGATGTGTTTTGTTTGCAGTATGGACTGATTTCTCAAATACTATTTAGACGGGCTTCGGCTTCAAATAGCTAAACGCTCCACAATCTGTTTTCTTCGATACCATAATTGTATTTCGCTTATATTAATGTGTTGTGATGAACGTTTTTGAACTAACTAATCACAAAGCTGGAGATAAATGTTTAATATGAATATGAAGAAAAATGTATAATGAAAAGCTTTATATTTATTCTGCACTTAATACTGTAGGATAATCAAATTAATGATTAGATGAACAGGGCATAAAGAACGCATTGGATTAGAAATGCTTGTGAAGTTTTAGTAAGAAAACCTGAAGATATTACTTGGAAGATTTAGTCATATATACGAGAACAATATTAAAACGAATTTTAAAGGGACACGGTGAACACGGTAATGAAACGTTAGGCTCCATAAACGGGGGGTAATTAATTACTAATTCAGAGACTATTTGGGGGAGGGGGGAAGTTTGTTGGATCATTAGATTTTTTGTACCATCCCAGTCCTTGCTGAAACTAGTAAAAAATTTGCGAACTGATTTACATTAGAAGTGCAGTCCAGCACAACATTTTGATCTTACGACTCATTAACTTCTGATTTCAAGGTAACCTTGGGCTACGTTCTAAACGATTATGGGGCCCGTCCAGCCTCCAGTCCTATATATACTGTGGGAAAACTCCCAACTGCAATACCACCAAATGGCGAGGCTGATCGCTAGAGCCTGTCAGGAGCCGAGGTTAAGAATAAACCGAGATTTACCTTGACGCCTTCATGGATTGATATTGTGCACACAGTGAACTTTGGTTTCATTTATTTTACGGCATCCACCTACAAACTTGCTTAATAATTTTAAAAGCTGTTCGCATAGCTTTAATTAAAACTGCGAACACGAAACGTATGCTGATGTAAGCAGTACATTTCCATGTTCCTGTAATCACAGCGTCTGCGTGCTTTATACTAGGCGGCCACCAAGGTTACCTGACTTAATTCCTTTGAATATCTCATGACACGAATAATATGCCTAGTGGGTTAGATCACGCTTGGTAGGATTTGGCAGAAACTGACTACCGTTGGGACATCTGCAGTGTTACGAAAGAAACCCATACAGAACAGTGGTTCCCAAACTAGGTGGCGCGCACCAAAGCGACGAATGCAGAACAGAAAGTTATGCATATAAAAATAACGGAAAAGCCTTTTGCTTCAAAACAAAAAGATATCGACCGTTTATCCACTATTAAAAAGCACAGTTAGTAACGATTGTGTAACATTGGATGCCTAAAGATTAGGCAGTCTGAGCACTTTTTTTATTATAGGTGGTATTCTGTAATGTAACTGACCTGAAGATGGTGATGTCATGGTGATTGCTCGCGGCTTTTCTTCGGTACGAGCAAATAAATTCAAAATACACGTATTATATAGTTCAGACTATTACAAGTCGTGGTCTCAGCGTGTCATATTCGCCAGACAAACGAAAAGTGAGAACAGTGTGCAGTTTAAATTCAGTGTGAGTAAAAATATGGATTCCTGGTCCGTAAAACAGCTTAAGAGTGGCATCAGCGCAAGCAACGCTACTGAAGAAACCATAAATAAAAGAATGGTAACAAAATATCGGATTTCCTAACGTTCAATTTTACTTGTTAACTCGCGAACGGAGAAGAACGTGAGGAGTATTTCCTATGCGGAGAAGTTCCTGCAAACGATAGTTTAATTGCAGTACACCTGATAAGGCACTTAAAACATTATATACATCTCTTAATTTGGGCTTCGGAGAGAAGACGGTGGGGTATGGAGAAAACTACACAATGACGAACTCAAAAATTTATACTCCTCCCCCAATATTGTCAAGGTGATTGAGTCGAGAAGAATGAGATGGGCGGGGCATGTAGCGCGCATGGATGGGACAAGAGGTGTGCACCGGGTATTGGTCGGGAAGCCTGAGGGAAAGAGACCGCTGGGGAGACCTAGACGTAGATGGGAGGATAATATCAAGCGGGATCTATGGGAGATAGGAGTTGAAGGAGACTGGATTTTGTTAGTCCAGGACAGGGTCCGGTGGAGGGCTTTGGTTAATTCGGTGATGAACCTTCGGGTTCGGTAAGCCATCTAGTTAGTTAGTTAGTTAGTTAGTTATATCCACCTCCTACACATAATCCATTAAAATTCTTGGAACGAAAGTTTTTAGAAATGCGGAAACGGCTAAACTTAAATTAAAAGAGCAATCACTACTTCCACAAAAGTCCCTGTAGCCTCATTTGAGATCTAGCATTTTAAAAACTAAAAGCCTATACCGACGGCCAAAAACTTGAATGCATTCCCTCTTTATAACAATACGGTGAAGCGAGGAATTGAATCAGTGTCTGACGACATTAAGAAGTAACCGGTAACCCGGGTTAAATATAGTCCAAAATTTTCACTTCAAATAGACGAATCAACACATGCTTTGGGTTTACCCCAGCTACATATGTTTGTCTGATACTACTTAGAACAAAACATTCATGACGACTTCATGTTCTGTGGAGGCTCACAGAGATATGTTCATGACTGTGAATGACCACATTACTTCGAAAGATATTTCTTTGTTAAATCGTGTCGGCATCTGTTAAGGATGGGATGCCATCTGTGACAGAGTCGGGAAAGGCTCTCAAGCTAAAGCAGGGCAAGTTGCTCCTCACGTAAACCCTCTGCATTACATCATCCACAGTGACGCTTCAGAACCACGTGACCTTCAGCCACAATTACACTGTGCTAAAGAAGGCCGTAAAAGTCGTGAACTTTGTGAAAGTTCGGCCTTTGAACTGTCACTTATTTGCAGTATTGTGGGAGAATTCGTAACAAAGGTGACACTTTGCAAAATCCTTTGTGAAAGTAATAATAAAATGTTTGCCAGCATGAATATCTCCAAGGGAATTTACACTGAATTCAAAGGAATTAAATCTCCAAGTTCTGACCCACTTTACTAACCTTAAGAGCAATTTCAAGAGTCATTTTTCAAACCAAACTCTTTCTCAGCACGAATTAATCCAAAATCCAGGAATCCCTGATGAAACTTTCCTGCGATACCTTCCCCAACATCTAGTTTGAAGTTCGACCTCTTTCTGATTTTTTGATCAATGTCAGGAACGAATATGCGGATTTTTCACAATTAGCCATCTGTGTATTACTACTTTTTGGCATAATATACTTGTGTGAAAAAACTTTTTAAGATACGATAGCAGTTAAATCAAAGCACCGTAAACGATTTCGGCTTTAAAGTGGTTTAGGGGTTACTAGATCAGCGATCCACTTTGTCTCAAATATGGAGGCCCATCCTCCCCATTCAGTAAGAACTGTAGAGTTTATTTTTTTAATGTAAAATAGTACACGGTGTGCTAAAGTTTTTTTCCCATTTCAGTGGTGGCGCCAGAAAACAAGTTTGGGCACCACTGACCTAGACACTAGTAACAATAACTTGATTGTGGTCTCTCATTTTGTACACGTCTCACATTATATCCTTCAATAAATCCAGGGTTGTAATCTTTTAATTTCAAACAGTACTTTATAATTTTCCTGTATTTATTAGTCTAACTGCTAAACATGCATATAATAAGGAATCTGTAAAGTGCAGGTGTGTTCAAACAGAAAGATTTGTGGTGCCAGGCTGATGTACGTACAATAACTTCACTCTCTGAATGACTTACAAGAACATCCCTCGAGGCGTCAGAACACAACGTGTCATAATAGCTCTGGCTTTAACACGCAAACCAGACGCATTCTTGTCTTCTAGTCTGCCATACAAAATACTGCTTTGGTTTCCATGTCTGTCCGTCTATTCCGTACCTGAAACAAGAATGTGGGTCATACAATAACTATTATTAAGGAACTCGTCAATTGCGTGGCCCTGCCCTTAACTGTGCTGTCATGTTTCTCAGGGCGACCCTCACAGAATTGTGAAAAGACAGTAGTTTAGAAACAAGTCAGTAGTTCAGGGGTTCAGGGGTTCTTTTAGCTGAGTATGAAAGATAAATCGAGTGTCTGAGGTAGAAACATTTTCTTAATACTTACAACATTCAATACAAGAAGATATGTATGTATGTACGATGTAGGATTTGAGGTTTTCACGACGGTGACTCTGAAGACTGCTGTCTTTTGGGTTGATGCGCCGTGCCCTGATGATGGAAGCAGGAAGGACCTCTGAAACGTCTACCAGACTACACGGCGCAAAAACCCAGACGACAGCAATCTTCATATAAATCTCTGATAACAATGATGCAAGTAAGAATTTTAATCTACAATTCGACTTAAAATCTGACATCTTTTGGATTATCCTAATTGGTCGTATATATAATTTCCTTGGCATTTTAAAAGTTACTACACACCCACAATCATTTAGAGGCCGTTCCATCACGAAATGAGAAATGCCACATGATTAAATTAACCCTTTGAAGCACGAAGCTCATCTACATAATACTGCAATTAAAAATACAGTTCTTCCTCAATGAAAATACAATGTGTCGCCATTACAAAAACCAACTGGTTAATGTTAATGAAATTATGGCTATTCGGTCTGAGAACCACACAATGCTCTTAAATACACTGTGGGGAAAAAGACAGCGTTACCAATACTGTAAATACTAAAGTAGGTGGTACAAAGAGTAGAGATTGTTCTCTAAAGAATTTAGTAAACGGCATTTAAACACATGCTAGTTTGATCAATGGTTCTCAATCAGTGTGCCGCGAGCTGTTGTTAGGTGCGCAGCGAAGCTTTGAATGAATGAGCAAATAAAATTAAATAAAGTGAAAGTAAAAGAATGTAAAGCTGTCGCACTACACGCCATGTAGGCGCTTGATGGGAGAGGCGGTATAGCTCCTACTCATTCTTGACCTCGGCACTAGATGGGGGTGAGTGGTCAGAGTCACGCCCCGGCCGCGGTTTACCCCCGGATAAGAACCCCGGTACAAATTGGATAGGAGGCTGGGTGGGCCCCAGAACCGGTCTGGACGCAGACATAAAATTAAATTTTGGAATTAAACAAAATAAGTTAATAAAAAACCACATTTTTTCTGTAATTCAGTATATTTCTGCAATTATGTAGTTAAATAGTATCTTTCTGTTTTACGAAAATTTTATATTTTTATACAATAAATTACATTACTTAAAATAGGTAAATATTTAATCATAAATTTGAGTTCTCTATTATAATTCTAGTGTGCGGGGAAAATATATCGCAAATGTGCGAGCCCCCAGAGACTGAGAAACACCAACCCCGGTATTCCGATTAAATTATATACGGACTTCTCAGTTTCCCATGCATTCTACATGATCCGCCGATCTGATCGATCACTCTAGCGACATTGTATGAAGAGTACGGACTATGACGCTCCTCCTCCTGTATTTTTCTCTATCCTCTCACAATTTCCTGTTCTGGAGAACAGGCATAATTATGTCATTGATGCGCTTCTTGCATCACAACATTAACTGATGTCTCCGAAAACGACGTGAAACTATCTAAAAACGTCTCATAGGAATTAATCTAACCTAAAAGTAACGTAAATAAAAAGTATCTTGTACGAACACGAAGAAATGTATGCAGAAATATAATATCAGGTGTCCAACGGGTACCGGGGGACCTAAACGACCGAAGCGTAAATACATTTCCACTTTCTGTCCATGCGAATAATGCATGGAGTTACACTTCCATTCCCCTCACAGCTTCAACTTTTATTTAGCAGAAGATATCTAAACGGGGTTAAAAAAGCTGACTGAAATTCAAATCGCGTTACAGAATCCTGGTGGTGTTTTCAATGGACGATGGAATTCATTTCCTCATGGCTCCATGCTGTACCATAAGACACTGAGAAAGCGTGACGAATTGGATCGAAATAATATCAGGTAAGAGAGAGACTAAGAAGATCCAATTTCGAACTAAATAGCTTCATTATTAATCAACCTTTCACTTGCACTGCGCTTTCTAACTACGCTCACAGAGCGGGCAAACATTTTTACTCGCCAAAAAAAATTACACAGTTGTTTAATAGCTGTCCCTTATTCGCTGTGACAGACGAATATATTTTATTTCGGCAAAATACCATAGGAATGAACAATTAGGGCACGATCTTCTATTTCTGATTAGTGTTACTGAATTTCTTTCGGAGAAAGTCCTGTTTGACATTCTATGGGTGTTATAAATGGGAATAAAACATTAACATGCCCTACGACCCCGAAATCTCAATTCCATAAACCCGATGTGTTTCAGTTACATCTAATTATATATCTGAAAACAATAAATCGCTTCACAATTAGTTAGACCACAAATTTGATTTATTTTAATGTAGCACAGCCCTCAGGCCAGCGTTTCGTTTGTGAGTGTTCATACGATCCGTTGTAATTTATTGACAGTGGTAAATAAGTAGGCCTGATGGCTGTAGTTGAAATCAATGTTTTCTAAATTCAAGTATTCTGTTATCTATGCCGGCAGAATAAATTAATTTATATCAATGTGTTGAAACAGTTTTTCTGCTGTCCTTACTGTTACGCACAGTTATAATAGTAGCCATGTTTGGAAACAGCTGCATCCGCAGTCCAGGTCCTTTAAGTGCAGGAACCTGTTTGAGCGGTTGCGGTCGGCGACCTTCGGACGATCACAGTTCCTCATTACGTCCCACCACTAACACTGCTATGTCGCAGCTGCCATGTTACTGAGAGTTCAACTTAACCACTTTTCCAGCTGATAGCTCTGTTACTCGGTTCTGAATTCACATCTGTTTAATGACGTACTGCTCATTGCAGTCCTTCACCAACCAGTGCCAAGTTTTAGTCTACTGTTTATCCTAAGAAGACACTGACCTTTTTTCTGTTTATCTCACGAAAATTGGTATGAAAATCATGACACTGGGGGGGGGGGGGTGCCCCTTTGTATTTTGTTAAGGTCCTACCGTCAATAATATTAGCCAAATCGCCGCGCGAACTTTTATGTTTAAAATAATATTACTGGCAATAAAGACAAATATTATGACCAAACATTTTGAGTGGTAATCATTTTTTTCGAAAGATATAAAATTTCATCAACAGGGATCGAGACTAGCTCCTTCTAAGGGACCCCACAGAGTACGAGTCCTATTGTATTCTTTATTTTAGCTGATGACAGACACAGATCCAGTCCTCGAAACGTCGTGTTATGAGAAACAACAAACAATGGATTATGTCCAAAATTTTAGGCAAAATTATTACGGCCGAGCAGAATATAATTAGGGGCCCATTTGGCTCTCGGCTTTATGGCAATAACTAATGTACCATCTGAACTATGCAAGTCAAATTTCGCAGGCCCTGCAGATATACTACTAACATAAGAAGTCAATACGAGTCACATATGTAGGCGTGTTATGCATGTGGGTCTTTGAGTCACATATGAAAATTTTAACTAAATCGGATCCTTTACTATAATCTCTTGTTAGGCAAAGAAAGTGTTCACTAAACTGTATTCCTTTGTCAGCCTCGCCATTTGAAAGAAAATTAGCATCTTAAACAGCTTACATTCCAGAACATCGTGTTTCATATGGGTTTCAGCACCTGGGATGCGTTTCCAACGAAAAATTCTAATAACAATTTTTTTTGAATCTCCAGAGTGATGGGTAAAGATGTGGAAAAAAAATCAATAGATTTATATACGGAATTAATACATTTAGTATAATAATCGATTAAAACATATTATACAATAATATTTTAAACCTACCTTGTAAGTCAGCTGAGATAATATTCTGACGGAAGAAGATGCCAGAGGTACAGACGATTTACGTTGTGTTAAATAAATAATAAACGCTACATTGGAGGGCTTAAAATACACAGAGTAAATGGAGTGAATGTTCAATACTTTGGAATATTCTATGTTACTCAGTCCCGCAAAATCTGTCTTCTTTAATAAAGTCCTTTCGGGCTATCAGCCGTGTCAATTGGTCAAAACTCGCCGACGTTTCAGGGAACATCTGTCCCATCAGACGTCCTGGGGCCAGAGATCGTCTCTGAAAGGTCGGCAAGTTTTCACCATTTGACACGGCCGATAGCCCGAGAGGATTTTAATTCGTTTCGCCGTGAAAGTTTTAAGTCGTATATTAGTCTCCTGTGCCGGTCTTCTTTTAAGCACTTGGTATGGAAATATAGTGATGCAGCAATGTATGTTGTGCATTAACCGACTAAGAGCCAGATGCTCGTTTGATTACAAAAGCCTTCAGCAAAACGTTGTAATGGAGTACAGCCACGTTCAGAAATGGAAATAAGGAATGGGATGAATGAGAAAAGAAAGAAAGAAAAGAAGAAAGAACACCTGCTTTAGTACGAAATAATGATCGACGTTTTCAAGCAAGAGTTTATAATGGCTGTTGTGCGGGACAGCATAACAAAAAATTCGAAGGCATGAAGCATTCATTCCATGTATGTCATTGATGGCAAAAAATACACGGCTATGGAAAATATAATATTCACTCTCATGAAGAATGTGTCCCACCGTTCCTTGCACTTTCAACCGCAGTACTGCGGTCCTCTGCAGTAAAATAGAGGTGGAAATCGATGCATGGCTGAGGTAGAGGCGTAGGTCTGTGCCCCACTCCCCAGACCCAAAACTTAGCAGTCACCTTCATCAAGACAACGCATGAAGTGAACATTCTCTACGGCAAGGAAAGACTAAGAAATTTGAATTCAGAGGTTGGCAATAGTGACTGGAGTTTTTAGTTTTCTTCAGCCCCTACATGAATATAAAATAACAGCCTTAAAACAGGCTTCCTTTCATAATTTCTCAATTCATCATCATAAATCATCAAACACGCGACCCTAAATATCCTAGGCAGCAGAAAAGCAGAGTTAAATGCGATGAATACACAAATAATTAGTCAATCGTGAGAGTTGAAGTTCTCACTGAGGCAAACTGTTTGCACCACGTAAGTCTGGTAGAATTTTAACCGACTGTTCAGAAATTCTTGCTGCCTTCATCATCAGGATTCATCGTCGGTAAATTACTACATTACACGGCGCAGGAACCCAGAAGACAGCCATATTCAATAAGACAATCGTTTGTACACCAACCTCGAACTTTATGAACATTTTTTCTACGGTTTATCTTGTTATGATAGAAAGTAACGAATGTAATGTGTAAAATGAACTCCGTAAAACAAACAAGTGCGTGTTAAAAAGAATGGAGGTCTCTGAACGTCCACAAAGCACGACACTTGCAGCTGTGGAAGACCAACAGTGGCAAAATAATACACTTTAATATTATCGTCCTATCTGCGCCTACGGATCTAGGCATCCCCAAGGTGTTTTCCCATCAGGTTTTCCGATCAAAATTGTGTTTTTATTCCCACACCTTCTACGCGTGCTACATACCCTGTCATGCCCCCCCCCCCAATTTATTAATACAATTTGGCGGAGAGTACATATTATGAAGCTCGTCAAAAACTGCTGTTTCTTGTCCTTGTTACTTCCATCCTTTTTGGTCAAAATATTCTCAGTACGAGGCGCCCATGGTGTGTTCATCTGATAGCTTGCGTCATTTGACGGTGACGTGTATCATGAAAACTGAACGCCCCAGGACATACGTTGTATAATATTTTCGACTTGTTTTCTTTTTAATAAGGAATCACACTATAGAGAGCAGCGCCAATTTAATTTCGCCCTATTTATTACTTTTAATTAAGAGTGCAATATTATCAGAAGAAAGGGCGTGAATTACAACTGCTTCTGAACAGAATTCGGACATTGTTTTGACTTTCAGTTCATTTATTTCCTTTGGTGTTACAGACCAAGTTTCACACCTACACAAAATAAGAAGCAAGATTATAGCTTTGTATGTTCTAATATTTACATTGTTAGATACGAGTTAACAAAATACAAAACATTCTGAGCTGATCGGTAGTAAGCATTCCCCAAATGTGTTCTTCTCTTAACATTTCCGTTTATGCTGTTTTAATTTGTTACTGCTCCCCCCCCCCCCCCCAATATCTGAACTTTGTGGCGCCACGTAAGTAAGAATATATAGGCCTATAAACAAAACTGCCAAAATAAATAATCAGTTTCATTATTTGGAATCCCACAGATTATTTTAAGAAAACTCAGGAGAACTAACAGCGTTCTTCTTAGTGCATACAGCCACATGCAATTTAACCATCAGGCTGTATGCTCTGAGTAGGTCATATTATGTACATATTGCCCCGGATACACAATCAGGTAGGCTACGCCCAATTCAAATTAACATTGTTTACGCTGTAATTGTACTGCAATGGTCTGATCCTTTAACGTCTAAAGAGTGTTAAACAGGATCACTGATCCCAAAGAATGACAAAGAACTAGCCAACAAAACAAACTTTTAGAAGTGTTCGGTACAATCCTTGAACAAGAGGGGGAAGGAGGAAGTATAAAGAATTAACAAATGCTTTATTTGTTGTTACTGATACTGCATACACTGTGAAACATATATGAGAATTGAAATATCCTTCGGATTTTAAGGTGATTTAGTTCGGATTTCATGTAAAGTAACTCCTGTAGTGGACGGATACGATCCAAAATTAATTTTGCCCATTAAATTTTAGTGCAGAGCCACCAGGTAAATTTTAATTTTATAAGATTGCTGTCATCTGAGTTGTTGCGCCGTGTAGTCTGGTAGATATCCACCAAAGTTTCAGAGGTCTATGCTGCCTCCATTATCAGGGCCCCGCAACAACCCAGAAGACAGCAATCTTCAGACTCACCGCCGTGAAAACCTCAAATCCTTGAATTTATGACATGATTACGGAAAGAAAAACGCGCGCACACACAGACGAAAATCGTACATCATGTTTCATGCATGAGTTAAGATTGAACTTCGTTGGAAGAATTATGGAAAGGGTCCTCATGGTTGCAGTCAGGCACTGAAACTGGTGTGTCGTTTTCAAAACACCGAATCTTCTGTTTAAGGTTCGATTATGCTGCAAAATCTGTTTGGACTCTGGAAAAACAAAGGAACGGTCTATTGTGAAAGCACAGATACAATTTCTAAGAACACTTCTCACTCCAATCTGTGAGTAATAAATTACAGAGTTAAGGGCTTTAACAGTAACAAAGCTCCATTAAGACCACCACCAACAGTCTAAATAGCATTAAGAAGTTAAAGTTCGCTCGCCCCTGCATACAGATCAAGAGAATTACAAAATAAAATGCAAACGGAAATAAAAGACAAAGGACAATTTAGGTTTGCCTCAAAACAGATGTTGGTAGCACTGAAAATATGATCGATATAAACAATTCGAAGACATTGGCTTAGATGGGAAGATAATATTAATAAGGATCTTAGGAAAATAGGTTTAAGATTCGTGGATTAGATTCATCTGGCTTCAGGTTCCATAAATGGGGCTGGGGGGATTTCTTGAGGAGCGAAGAATGCTATTAGCTTCTCAAGAGAGACTCTACTTCAAGGAGTTAGGTAGAAAATTCTAAACTTTGTTCATTTTCACATAACTGGTTTTCGTCGGCTTTTGAGTAGTGATAATACGGTACAGTGACACGATTAACTATACTTCCTCTGTTAACAGAATGCGCCAATTAAGAACAGGATATATAATTTTATTGTTATCAGGGAATGTGGAAACTAGAGAAACTTACAGAATAATGACAATTCTATACGGCGACACATGGACCAGAAGAATATTTAGAACGAATGGAAATTTTCAAAAAAGGCGGACATGTGTTTTTGAGTTTGCACAGTCCGGGCCACCAACGACTGAAACGCACATGTTTAATTTAAGAAGTAGATTGATCAGTGCGTCCAAAACAACCAAAATGCGTCTAAAATAGTTGCGATGCAAGAATGGCTGAAGGCCCTCAGAAAACATTCTGACGGAATTAGGAAACTTGTTTATCAAACCTATTTAACTTAAATTCGATTGAGTAGAAAAAAAACATGTCTGTTTAGTGTGGAATTGTCATTTCGAAACTAGAAACTTCCTTGGCTTTTTCACTTACCTTCGTGTAATCGCAGTGTAGAAAGTGGTAATAAAAAAGAAATAGGAATTTTAAAACCAAATAATGATTTGCAATATGATCTATAATTACGGATCATGACCTTCGTTTAATATTTATACGCGAAATCAATTTCCACGTAATGCCGTGCATCAGATAGATCTCCCAACTAAATTAACATAAAATCAATCGCGTATCAAATAATTCATTGACAAAGACGTAACCCAAACAGCGTGGCCGTATATCGTCAGACTGGCAGGGGAATTCGATTTTCAAACAACCCAACAGTCGTTCCCATAGCAACGCGAAGTGTCATGACTTGCACCGAGTGGCACCAACCAACACCACCTGGGAAGTTCAGAGTTCGAGCCCGGGGCAGGTTAACTTCGTGTTCCAGTTCTCTCTGCTTTCGGGTCAACTTATTTTGAAACACTTTTATTTCGGCACTTACACAACATAAATGTCAAAGGTTTTTAATTTTATTATGTTTAATTCACGTAAAGGCTATTAGGTAAAGCGCAAATTTTTCGTTCGGGGGTTTTGGTAAACTTGATTGTACTGAAATAACTAAATTTCCTTTGTTGTTCCTATATCACGTATTTTAATAAACTCGTGGTAGATCTTTGTAACTTCTAACATTTAATAAACCTCATGAATAATGTAAAGCAGCGTCGCCAATTGGCGGCTACTTGTGATCAGGCAGCAAAATTTTGTTAATTTGTTACTAGTTACTGCAAACTCGTTTATGATTTTATGGCTCTGAAGGACTTGAAAAACCGTGATCCTGATTTCGTCTGCTTCTTTATGTAGAAGTACCATAAATATATGGTAATTCGTCAATTCGGAATAAGCATTGTTAAAGCTAATGAAAACAGGCTATTAGTTTTTCAAAAATAGTGCCAGGAGGGTTTCTCGGCCCTTGAACCAAACTAGAAAAGCATTCTTAACCCGAGGTAAAAAAAAAGTTGGACCACCCTGATTAAAACAATAACAAGGCTGGCCTCTTAAATGGCACAACAAAGTTGATGCACTGCAAGAAACAAACATTGAAGTATTCTCGGTTGTAATTACATTCAAGTTCCAAAAACGAAACGATGTAACATCATGCATATTTTCTATTATTACCGTCGTGTTACTGCCAAGTGATAAGCTCTAATGAGAAAGAGATCGCTTTATGCATTAGGCCGTATCAGATACGATCACTATACAGGCATACCTCGCTTCATTGCGCCTCGCAGATATTGCGGGTTTTTTACTAATTGAAGGTTTGTGGCAACCCTGCGTCGAGCAAGTCTATCGGCGCCATTTTTCCAACAGCATGTGCTCACTTCGTGTCTCTGTGTCACATTTTGGTAATTCTCTCAATGTTCTCGCATTGTTTTTTAGACATAATGCTGTTGCACACTTAATAGACTACAGTATAGTGTAAACATAACTTTTATATGCACTGCGAAACCAAAAAATTCGTGTGACTCGATTTATTGCGGTAGTCCGGAACCGAACCCGCAATATCTCCGAGGTATGCCTGTATACTTTACACAGTTGTTTCCTAGAAACCAGAGCCGACAGAGAGAGAGGACGGAAATGCGAGAGGTAGATGGACTTCATGGGGTTCTGTCCATCCAGCATAATTACTTACGAGCGCACAGCATGGTAATACATCATTCAGTAGGCCTACTCTAGGCTAGGCAATACCAGGTTTATGTTCGGAATCAAACTGCTGAAACTGTACCACGGACATTATTTTAGCGGCGTACTGAGGTAGCACAAGCGAGATTCATTAGACCAGTAGTTGGAGAAAGAAGATAACATGTCCGGAATGAAGAAATTCAAGTTCTGGAAGACATGACCCACGAAACTGGAAAGTAGCGTCAAATTGGGAACAATGTGTGAAACGGATGTCAACATCGCCTATCAAGAGAATCAATGGAATGTAAACTCCGGGGACAAAGGGACACAGACGGCCCACGTAAGGACGGAAAAGATCGAGATTTTCTTTGGGTACTACACCACTTCCCGAAGCAGACCTTAAGATGAAGATAGACGATTACAACGCCTCAATACGTTTAATTGTCGAGGCACGTATAAGGAGACAATTTTTAGGCTAGTACGTGTTTTAAGATGTATTGTACTAAAAAACAAGAGTGGGACAAGGCTGACGCGTATATCCGGCATCAGGAAAGCCTACAAATCTAACAATGAATTTTCGTTACTTTCACAGCTGTTTCAGATAAATATCGAAACCGTGTTTTCCTTCGAAATAATTATACAGGAAATTTCGTAAGTTACACAACGAAATAATTACAAAGAAATACCGGCTTTTTCCTTGGTTTAAATGCTTTTACTACATTGCCGTATACCTTATAAAAATGTCTAATAGGATATAATTCAGCGAGTCGGGTAGAGATTTTTCTCTCACTGATCACTGCAGGTGACAGTGAATCATCTTAATAATTTCCCCATAAGATTAGTAACAAACTTTAAAAAAATCCGGAATTCTTGGTGAACATCCTCACAGAAGTACGTGACGAACATAAAAAATTATTACTGTTCATGGGTTCAACTTGCCTCGTTACGTGGAGCTTAAAACCATACGCCTATTAAACTACGTAAAAAGAGTAAAGTTTTACACTTTCTTAACTTTGGCAATAGACGGAGGTAAATGGTCAATATCACGCTCAGATAGCTTCCCATCCCGTGTCCATCATCAAGGCGATCGTCCTGAAACGTCGGTAAACATCTACCAGACTACACGGTACAACAAACCAGAAGACAGACATCTTAATAAAAATAAACATGATTTTAAATCGAACGATTTAATACTTATTAAATCTGCTTTGTATTCAGAATTCCCTGGGTTTAAACATCGGCTCAGACACCGGCTATCCTAACAGACGTCGTGGTTGTCCCTAGTTCCTCCAAACAACCTCTTTCTTCGACGTCATTTTAAATCCGTTGCTCAATCATTCTATTAGAAGCGTATTAACAATTTAAATAAACCAGAACAAGAATGTCATGAATTTAAAATGAAATGCCCTTAGAAATGCGACTTGTTGTGTGGAAATAAATTTAACCTAAGGGTTTCAAACGTGATGAAAGTTGGTATTCCAGTGTTAAACAATGCCGAGGAAACTGTCAGTGAAAAAATGTAGCTATTTTACGTCATGTGACATGAAATCGATGCCAGTGAAGCATTTCTTATCGATGTCATCACGGCGCCAGGAATCTGGCTCTCTGTGAGGGAACATAATCATTTACTCGTACCTCGCCAAACACCGTCGTCATTCTACTGTACGTCTCGATTTCATTTTCAGACCCAGGAATAAAGTACGTGGTATTAGGCACTATTATTATTGCTACTGTTATTCCGAGACATTTGTTGTTTAATATATGTATTAACTATGTATGTAGTAATTTTCTTTTCGTTTTTGCCGTATTACTTTGATTGACGATTACTTGATTTTGCAGTCAAGATGTAGGACTATATTCTGTTCATACCTGGTGTTCTGGGTGTGGGAGGAAGCAGGTACATACGTATGTGCAATGCGTTCATTAATAAATTGAACGCAAATATGGCTTCCCGGCTCAGGGCTAAACTGCATGACTTAGCGACTGCCTAGCGCTACAAGATTTTCCCGACATGAGTCATGCCTCGCTCCATAAAAATATTAAAATCAACTTTCTTACGTTATAGAAGTTCCTGTCAGGAGCTTCGAAGTAACAGGTGTGTTTAACTTTGTTAGTGAACGCAATGTGTATACAAGGACATGGGCAATGAACTTGCCTTTTATAAAAATCGAAGGTTCGTTACCGAATTCACAAAAGCCTGAGACAGATTAATACACGTCAAATCTTAATTTCATATCTCTCTAGAATCTATTTTAATATTAGCCTCCCATCAACGCCTAATTCTTCAAATGTGGCTATTTCCTTTGGATTTCCAACTAAAATTGTGTACGAATTTCTCATCTATTCGTGCCTGATAATCTCGTCCTTCTTAATTAGATTAATCACACAAATAATGAATTATCTGGTGAAGAATACAAATTATAAAGATCGTAAATAAGAATGTAATCGGAAATTATTTATAACGCTGAGTGGATCCGGCTATGCATAATCTGTAACGTCACTCTTTGCTGTCAAGACGTTACTTCATAAACAACCAACGCCATGACAAATTCAGCGGATGAATTAATAATCTCTTATAGGCTTGAAGACTAAAAAATAATTTGGGATAAAGTTTCGTGGTTGCTAATAAGAAGCTTTTTCTGTGTCTCTAATGAAGGAGGTTCGAGAATTAAAATCCGCTTTAACTGAAATTTTAATTGGTCTCCAATTAACTATCGTATTATTCGCAAGAATTATAAAATTTCATTTCACGTTTCTTTTTGCCTTGGTTATTTATAGACCGCAGAACTGTTTTCCAACACGCTTTGGAATATGCAAGAACTGTGGTGCATGAAGCGATTACAGACCTTGCATAAATCGTGGATTTTAATTTCACTGTGGGAAACTGGCATGTAAAATTAAAGAATCTTTATTTCACAATTGGAAGTTTCAAAAGCACAAGAAGAACTTCACAATGCGTGCAGATGAATCCTCTCAAGCTGCAGGCAAGTTTAGGAAGTCACATTCAATAGTCAGCATATTTGTTATGGATTCAGCGCAAGCTGTTTCAAATCTCCGACATGTGGCAGTGCAGTTCCCTATATAGCGTGAATTGTGTTTCAACGAAACATGAAGAGTTTGAAGATAATTTTGAATGACTCATCTGATGAAAATAAGATTACAACCTTCGAAATAAACCTATAAATCGATATATTAATGGTGTTAAAGAATTTTGATTCTTATATACGACGTAACAAACATGAAAACTGCCTACCCCTAACGTAATACATAAAATCTAGAACTACAGTATATCGATGACGATATCGATATCGCATCACTTCTATCTATCGATATACTAAACGTGCATAGCGAGCAAATCGACACGGAACGCTTCCATGTTGCTTCAACATAACAGTTAAATTCAATCACTCCATATACTCCACTCCATTTTGTCGACATCCTATTACATGAAGTAAATTGTCGCTTACGTACGCCGTTAGTCAGAGTACGGGTTGAGAAGCTAACAGTTACTCAGATGGTCAAGAAACTTCTAGTCTTTTATGGAATCCGAAAGCTCATACAATGTTTGCAACAGCCCGCCACTCGTTCTCATTCTCAGCCAGATTAATCCAACTCCACACATTCGCCCTCTATTTCTGTAAGATCCATTTTAATATTACCCTTTAATCTGCGCTTACGTCTTTCAACTTGTCACTGTGCACAGAAACCTACATTAATTTCTTGGATGTGGAAGTGGTTTTAAAACCACGCGGGGGAATCCCCACCCAGACAGGCAAAACACGCTGGGGAATCCGTGATGACGTCATCACCAAGCCAGACAGGCGACAGACACCGCGTCCACGAAACTTATGACATTTCTGACGTCATTGGCGCAATTCGCGAAGGTGGAAGTTCGTGTCTTGATGGAAGAAACAATCTCGCATAACTACTATTGCTACTTTTAAAGACCATTCACGAAATAAGAATTTGGAGGAAATGACAGATAAGTGACGGTTGGAATCAAAGTGGAGACCTTTTTAATACGAAGCCAGCAAGTAAACCACTAAACCACGATGTAGTACAGCCAACTCCCGAAACGCCATTCACATGAAACATACTGTACCTAATAAAAAGTCCAATGTCCTATTTAATGGTAGTCTATAATGAATGAACCAGTCACAAACCTTTGGAGAAACACGTGTGTCCCCGTCAGCCAATTACGGAATCCCTTTTACAACGCATTCCCAGCCTCCAAGTTTCCGTCTGTCTAAAGTCCAATGTCTGAAACCTGTTCTCTGCGATTTGTTCTTTTTTAAATCTGCCCACGATGGTTTATACAAGGATGCACGTTCCCAAAGATGCTTGCTTATAATCGGACCCTTGACTTTTGCAGCGATGCTTTTGAGATGGACAAAACGGCTGTTTGTGGTGTACAGACGACAGCACATATCAGTGGCAATCATAATCCGTTGACCACTGCAGAACCATACACAGTCATCAATTTGAGAGTGGTTTAACATATATTAACTCATTTGCATACTTTGATGAATGTGGGACGTCCACCGGTCGGCTGTTACAGTAAAATGAATCGGGTGAAACTCGTAATACTTAATAACTTTAATTAGAAATCACATTACATGTAAACGCTGATCATCCCAACCCTATTATACGTGTCTGAGACAGGACGCTTACGGCATCCCAGCTGAAGAGATCAGAGGCAGCAGAAATGCGACTACTTAAGACCACTCGCAGGACACACACTCCTTGGCCACAAACAACGAAGACTTCCGTCAAAACTTGAATATAGATAGCATCACCAGTTTTATCAGTGCATATTGGAGAAATTGGTTTGAACACGTGACCAGAATGCCTCCACGAAGAAACCCACAAAGTACGCTGCTCTACAAACCAGCAGGTAGATGGAAAGTTGGACGACCGAAAAAACGTTGAAAGGATTAACCCGAGGAGATGGATCAGGCCCAATGGCCTAATCCGTAAAGTTGATGATGATGATTACACGTAAACCCCTGAAGATATTTTAAAAAATCTAAACGTGCACGTTTAAAGAAAATTAAATACGCATTTAGGGCAGAAAATATAAGGTTTATTTTATGGTAAAATAGACACATGTCGACGTTTAAAATTCTTAGGTAGCATGTTACTGAAATCTGAGGGATATAGTTTCAGTACATCACTCCTTAGCATCGTGTTAAAACAACGCTTGGAATCGCAAACAAGAGGCAGCTTTTACGGCAGGCAGATAACACACTGTTGCAGGCAACTGCGGACGGCAAACTTCTAGGCAACTCCATTGCAGAGCAGCTCGATCCAGTCTGTTTCACTTAACCTCCCGAAAATGTACCTTTTACGCGTAGAATTGGGTAGTAAAACAGGAGAACAGAATTCATTTTGTGTGGTTATTTGTAAATAAATGCGAAACAAAACGAAACCAAAACGCGGTAAATGACAACATAACAGTCTAAAAGCTGAGGTCCAGTGGTTAGCACTGTCCTTCCTTTTCATGAGGTGCCACGTTCGATTCTCGGTCTGGTAACTGATTATTATCAATGAAAATTTCTCTGGTATTCTTCAACCTCTACAAGCACAAACTGCAATACAGGAATGCCTCGTTTTATTGCGCTTCGCAGATATTGAGTTTTTTACAAATTGAAGGTTTGTGGCAACCCTGCGTCGAGCAAGTCTATCGGCGCAATTTTTCCAACAGCATGTGCACTTCGTGTCTGTGTCACATTTTGGTAATTGTCGCAATGTTCTTGCATTGTTTTTTTTAGACATAATGCTATTGAACACTTAATAGACTACAGTATAATGTAAACATAACTTTATATGCACTGGGAAACCAAAAAATTCATGACTCGCTTTATTGCGGTGGTCTGGACCCGCAATATCTCCGAGGTATGCCTGTAGAACATTAAAAAATGCCAGGGCCAATTCATTCAAAATCGTTTCCAATAAATAATTCACAACAGTGATGCCACTGGACGCTACGTAACCAATGCAGTTGAAAAGATTCGTTAAATAAACGAAGAATCAGCCAAGACAAAGCTTTAATAATTAAGTACAGGAATACCATACTGCATGATCAATTTTGAGCCTCGGAATTAATTAAGGGGGAGAAACATTTTGCACTTTACGATCTGTCGTAAATCTATAAATTTCAGAATGAGTTACATTCCTTCTACTTAATAATATGTTTATTCCCATATACAAACATTTCCATGCTACAAACGAAGTAAATCGTTCAGAAACAACATCCTTATCTTGGCGTTTAAAATGGCTATTAAATATATTTCCCGCGGTACTTCTAAAAACAGTAGCTTTCTACCATTTAAAATTATGAATATGGCTGTCTTATGGCTTGTAGTGCCCTGATGATGGAGGCAGCAAGGACCTCTGAAGTGTGGGTAAACTTCCACCAGACTACACGGCGCTAAATTCCAGAAGACAGCCATCTTCGTACTTTCCGCAGTCAGAACCTCAGATCTCTCTTAATTAAAACTACGTACATAAAAATTAATAGATATGCTACAGGCCTACAACAAAAATACGTCACTTTTTACAGAACAAAAGCTCAATAAAAAGAATCACACGAAAGCACATTTAAACAGGCTACAATTTGTTTATGATAACGCGGAGAGGCAGTCAGTCACATGGGAGCGGGTTCAGCACGAACTGATGAAACCCTGCATTTCTGAAAGCAGGCGTAATGACTAGGTACGACGTTAATGCGTGGCGAGCTATTCTTGTCGGTGATACCAGTTCTGTTCAGAAAGTAGGACTCCCGTTGCACTGATGAATCCGGCTAGTTTCAGCCACTGTACGCTCGACGGCCCACATAATAAAACCATAACCAGGAAACGAATAAAAATCACACGCACAGACCAAGGTCTTTCACCTTCATAACACGTTCATACTTGGAAATGATATTTTTTAAATCTGTTCAGGTGCCTCCATTATCATTTCATTCTTCATGATGTACAATAACTCGCGAAGAAGAGTGGTTCGTCCTTCAGGAGTTGACAGCTGAGCTGGTAGAGCTGCCTTTTGCGTAACTCAAAGGAACAAGTTATTTCTTTATGATCCCACTGCCGCCTACGTATTCCCAAGCAGTTTCTTCTCAAGAAATTTACCGACTAGAATTTTGTTCGCCCCCCCCCCCCCCCCCCCCCCCCGATTTGATCGCTCTAATAATATCTGAAAAGAATACAAAACATAAAGATCCAAAACTGACTGTCTTCTGGGTTCAAGCGCCGTGTGGTCTGGTAGAGGTTTACAAATGTTTTAGAGGTCCTTGCCGCCTCCATCATCAGAGCGATAAGTCCCATCGCCTACACGGCGCTACAACCCAGAAGACAGCCATCTTAGGACTCACTGCCGTGAAAACCTCAAATCCCACCCACAGAGATCCTCGCTGTGCAGTTATCTCTAACCTCCTGTTAGACACACTTCCTCCCTGTTAGATCCAAATATTCCCACCACCCCTCTTCACATACCCTCAACCTGTTCTTTCGCTAGAATAAGGGACGAAGTTCTACGTTCATATTAACAAGAACACGTACAGTTGTACATATTGGGATCTTTACGTTTTTAGATAGCATACAAGAAAATAAAATGTTATTAACTGAATGGTGACAAGCGAGTATTACCCGAATTCATTATTCTCGTGGGATCTGTCTGGATAAACTACTATTCAATCGGCATTATGCAAACTCCACGGAGAAAGAACGCTCTTGAGAAGCTGATAGTTTCTCGTCTGGTTAAGACATTCCCAAAAGACTTATTACCGTGTTCGAAAAATTCGGCTACAACAGAGTCAACATTCTCACATTCTATGATGCCTGTAATTTCGAGAATGGGTCCGCAGTGGCCGCGCGGTCTGAGGCGTGGGTTCGAATCCCACTCAAGCCCTGGATGTTTGTCCGCGTTTTTTTGTGTTGTGTTGTCCTGTGTACAGGTAGAGGCCTTGCGACGGGCCGATCCCCGGTCCAAGGAGTCCTACCGAATGTCTATAGATCAAGCCAACTAAAAAAGTTGGGACCCGCAGTGCTCAGGCACTTGAAGAACGGGTCGTTCCCAGTATCCAAGTAGGTAAGTAATTTCGAGAACTGGTGAATTCTAACAGATTCGTGTAGATATTTTGATTAACACAGAGACTAATAATTCATGTTTAGTCTGTAAACAAATCATCATGGCTCTCAGGAATATCGAACAGGTGTGCCATTTACGTGAATGACCAAATACATTTTCTTTTTAATTTCGTTAAATATTCATCCGGCCCAAAAGACAAAGAACTGTAAACTTTAATGAGATTTCCATGTAACTTATTACTGATGGATGTAAATATTATCTTCCCAAAGTATCTATTGAAATTAATATTCTAGTCTCAGTATTACATAAATTACAACACTTAACAGATCACAGTATTTTATGTTTAGTACAAAAAATGTAGAAGAATTTTTTTTTGGCCCCCGAAGAAGAAGGTAGCAAGTTCCTCTGCATAGTGCAACACCTTAATGATTTAGTTTTGGTGGTATATCAAAAACAATTTACGATGAACTGTTTATGATTTAGCTTTATAGAATGCAACCAGACGATAACGTACGGAATTAGAGCGGTAACCTCTTGTCTAGGGATCAGGCAGGAAAGAAATACAACGCCCTCGGTAACCTGCGTGACAAAGATGGAAAGTGAGGTACAGCGACTGCATGAAACAGAGGGTTGAGTCTTGGGCCAAATCGATATTTTCGTCTACTCTAATAGACAAATAGCGTGTTAATCTGTATGGGAATCTTATAACCCAGCCGTCACATAACGCAGGTTAGAAATTTTACTACTCAGCTTTGTAAAGAAAACATGATACATGATTACCGTCAGACATTATAATTCTTCGCTACAATAAAATCTATTTTATATTTGAACCTGTACAAATAGAAATTCCGTTACGAACTGTATTCAGGGACACTTCAACTAATCACAGACCGTTTATAACCCTTCGTTTAAGGGCAAATTAAACAGCCAGCGCTATGATTAACGCTGAAAAAATTAGGCTTACACCTTCCTTCTATATCCGGCCGTTAGCTACAACGTTTTTCTATGATATCGTTTATTAAATTTTAACGGTCGCTCAGGTTGTCAAGTAAAAGATGAAAACAAAATAGCCATATAAAAACGCATTATACTCGCAGTCACTTTTCATTCCGTACATAAATTATTTTTTATGACAACGGACGTAAAATTACAGCAGCAAAACTCGAAGGCTCAACACCGAACGTCATGGCCGATGAATTCCGGGCGTCCCGGGTTCAAATCTCGGCAACGAGCTTTTCGTGGTTTTCTTCAGTCCATCCATGAAAATATCGGGATAGTATTAGGCCACGACCGCTTCCTTCCACATCCTTTCCAATTCACTATCATCGTCTCATTCGACGCTATATAGTCTGAGCTGAAAAAAGCATCGTTAAATAAATAAATAAACAGGTTTACTAAAGCCCGTCCGTCAACTTGCGCGATCCCAAGCCACTTGAATCCACATACTGTCCTCACAACCTACGTAAGATCCAATTCGACGTTTCCCAAAAGTCTCCCATAATTTTGTTTGCATTCCTTGTTTCTCTCCAATTATCAGACATACGCTCCATAAATTATAGCCTCCTGGAATTCCCTAGCCTAACAATATTAGGCGGTCTGAATAAATCATCCTCATTATGTATGCCTAATACCTAAAATATCTCAGGTATTCCTTCTCAGATCCAAATATTTTACTGAGCACTATTTTCAGACTCTTGCAATTTACGGTTTTCCCCATAAAGGACCACGTTTCACACCCACACGAAACAAGCAGAAAAAATATTTAATTTAGATTTTAGATTCTATGCCGGCGAAGATGTTTTTCTTGGTCTGCTCGATCGTAAACCCGCGCAGACTCCCAAGCAGAAATAAAAGGTTTCGAACGAGCATACTGCATCAATCTACAGCTGCAGGTCTGAAGACGTTCCTCCAAAATGCATGTATCTACTGCGTTACATCCTACAAGACCAGCAATGACAAAACTGTTTTGTTAATTCAAGTTTTTAGCCATTTTTAAACTTCTTGACAGCAATGTTTTAAGTACATAATAAAAAGTATGTACACTGTTAGTTCTTCTCTTCATTTCTGTTTGTTAGTTCTGTCCCACTTAGTCCTATTTAAATTCTCAAACATTCTCAAGTGGTTTATGACGTAGTGTTGCATTACGACTGTTTCTGTTTGTTTCCGCCTTACGTTCATTGTTTGCCGAGGGCTGGTAAGAACCGACACACCGGTTTACAACCTCTTATCTAATTATTATGACAGTTCACGATTAAATTAATTACTACGTTTGTATAACAATAACGCTCGCAGATTTGTAACCAGTTTAAATGTTGCTTGGGTTGCTGTGGTCTTCGTGATTTTACTTCGCCTCTCCAGACAAATGCCGAAGTACGCCACTATTACATCCTAGCAAATCCTTACCTGTCCACATTTTAAACCTCTTCCTATATTCTCATGAAACGTAGTAGTTGAATAACTTTAAAAAATAATCTACGACGAAATTCATTCGGAAATAAAACTATCACTCTCAAGAAGCACGTTGGGCGATTTTCAATCAAACCAGTGACGTTTTTACACGTTCCTTGGCCTAACTGAAAGTCGATGTTAAGTGAATAGGAAAAACTCGAGATAAAACAGCAGTGATACAATCGCTTCTGACGTCTCCTCCTGACAACTTTTCCATTACCACTTCTTGTCAGTCAACGTATATATTTCGACCTCTAATTCCATTTCCTCTTCTTCAGAATTAAGAAATACGCCAGGGAACTTAGAAAATGATTTTTTTGTTTTCCCCATAAAGTTGTTCGACTCACTATACTGTCAGAAACCGTTCATGCAAGCTGCTTCGCGTCGTAGCTACAAAACCAATAAAAAGGCCATAATGCAACAAAACTTTATCTAACTCCTTGCAGTAAATTTCTTCAGAAGCTGATTATTACTCGGCTGGCGAAGAAAATCCCTACCTTCTATATAACCCGAAGGTTCACTATCGTGTTCACAAGACCAGGAACTGGACACCATCCTGAACCAGATGAAAACAGTCCACACTGTCACACTATTTAAAATCCATTTTAATATTATCCTCCCATCTACGCCACCCCTCAGGTTTTAGGACTAGCATACTTTTTGCATTTCTCATCTCTCCCCTGTGTGCTACATACCCCGCCCATCTTCACCTGTTACGGATTCGTCGTCCGTTTCTCCCGATTCAGAATTAGTTCTAAAACAACGAATCCGAATTACTATGTTTATTAAAACCCCTAAGACGGGGAATCCCAAGTTTTCGAACGGAATACACTGTTAAGAAACACGAAGATTCATCGCTGTGGTCACAGAGTCCCGGCCTTCGAGCCAATTCAGTCCACTTTATACCTTGACAATCTATGTCTTTAATATCCGTTTTAATATCATCCCCCTCATATACGCCTACCCCTCTGCTGTTTTACAACTGCGTATACATTGCTTGTTTCTCCAAAATGATGTTATACGTATGTCTCGCCCATCTCACCCTACTTAACTTAATCACATCAACAATATTAGAAGGACGTGCTCTTCAGAACACCGTAACGAATATTCTGGCTCGAAAAGAGGCAGATAATTTCTTTACCGGGCGAAAGATCGTCAAATTTTCAAGGAGAATCCTCCTCCATGGAGTTACTCTTATCAAAACAAGGATATCTGTCATTCTCTTTAGGGGTATTCTAAACCGTGTTGCCCTTTTGGGTACATATCTCAATATTTCTTTATACATCCTTAGTCTTCCATTCTCTTCTTCTTCTTCTATGGCTCTCCGGTCCGTATTCGGTCCATGGCTCCTCAATTCTCCTCTTCCATTCGGTCCTATCCTCCGCTCGATGTTTTTCGAAACATCTTCCTTTTTACGGTGCAAGGTTGTTAGCCTTGCGACCAACCCCCAACCTGGAGGACCTGTCTTAGTCTGACCTCTCCCTAGGGAGGCCCTACCAGTAGCTATGCTACCGCCAGCATAGCTCTTAGTCTTCCATTCTTTACACACAATCAATCCACTTGTCCCTCGTCCATCTTATTTAGTTCAATGATGCTTTATCTCTGTCATATGTATTCGATATCCTCTCTGTCTAACAATTATGCCCTTTCAACACGTCTCACAAACCCCATTTAAAAAAGTTAAAACGTGTTTTTATCACCTTTTCTTCACCACCGGCAAAACGAAACATAAAGAGACCTCAAAGATAAATCTCACCCAAATTACATAATATTTCATATTTAAGTTCTATCTCCATTTTCAGCGTAATTAAATTTAAAATAGACGAGGAAGTCGTTAAATACGGAAATTTAACAAAACCTCTGAAATCATTGTTTGAAAGAAATGCATTATTTACCTTCGAGGCAAGTGGCAGGTCTACATACAGTTAACTGTATCCTATAAAATTTAAGACGCCAATAAATCTAGGGAATGTGTCACACGCCGTGTTTCTTAATGGGCCACCATGTATGCAGATAAGCCGGTAACCACCCTCAGGCAAGAGAAGTGATGTAGGATTTGAGGTTTCCACGGCGGTGAGTTTGAAGATGGCTGTCTTCTGGGTTGTTGCGCCTGTAGTCTGGTAGAAGTTTACAGACGTTTTAGACGTACTTGCTGCCTCCATCATCAGGACGATGAGTCGGTAAATTTCTACTAGACTACACGGTGCAACAACCTAGAAGACAGCCATCTTCAAGAGAAGTTATGTCTGATCGGTTAACAACAGCTGTCATTATTATAATAAATCGGCGGTTGCAAGTAGGTCTTTGATGCAGGTCAGCCTGCGGGGATGTGGAAATCTGAGAGAGAGCGAGAGAGAGAGTGAGTGACCATTACATTCCAGCGAATTGGCAAGAGGTTACTATACACATCCTGCTTCATCATCAGCTGGCCTACAACATTTATCCGCATGTCAGGTAACAGGTGGTGCTGGAGAGATGCGCAACTGTCAAGACCCTGACCACCAGCTGAAGGTCTCAGACAGGTAATGCTTTCATCATGTACTTTACTGCATGTGAGCATTTTAAACTCATTCTCTAGCAAAGAGCACGATGGTTCAATACCACTTACACCAAAGCCCACGATTGGATACAATCCTGAGCCAGTTAGCATACTCAGGACAAATTTATCTAATATATATCCTTGATTTCGCCTGTAATTAAATATACAACGACGATATATTTGACAATGTTTGTGACAGACACGGTTTAATTTAAACCAGCAACACAACCTGTATGTTTCCTAACACTTTTCTTCACTTTATGCCTAAACTGAAGAGGATTTCAATTAAACTTGGTAAACAAGATACCAAATAATCGTCCACAAAATCACGTAGGAAGTACTGAAATTTATGAATGAAAATTATGCACTTTGAGATGAAATATGCCATTCCATTTTTCTTAGATCTGAGGTTTTGACGACGGCGACGATGTTGGACGTCGGTCTTCTGAGTTGTGATGCTGAGAAGACCACGACCTACACATTCGAATCTCGTTAACATGTAAGCGCCTAAATACATTTCAAATGTCATTTGTCGTTTGATATTTGAGATTCTTACGGCGATAAGTATGAGCATCGTCCTCTGAAGATGAAGGCGGTAACTTCCTCTGGAACGCTTGTAACCACCTACAAGACAAGAGTAATGGTGTCACAACCACGATCCCCACTTCCTGTTGTATTCTTTTCGTTAACACAATCTATCCTTGGAAAGTTGATGGTCACCCAACCGGCCCAGACTTTACCTGCTTTCATTGAACCAGAAGGTTCAACAGCGTCTTTACGAAAGGCCGCCAACCGAACATATCCTAAACCAGACTGAACCAAACCTCACTTATCAAAGATGTGTTTTAATATTATCCTCCCATTTCAGCCTACATCTTCCAACTGGTCTTTTTTCATGCTGTTTTAATGCCCTACATATCTCGCTCAACCCATACTCTTTAATGTAAACGCCCTAACAATGTTGTCGAAGGGTACAATTTATGAAGACTCTCTGCCTCTATGTTTTCTCACCCCCCTGTTAATTCCTTGTAGTTAGGTACAAATATTCTCACGCCCTCTACACGCGCATGAATATTACATATTACGGAGTAGCGTCTTAATTAATATCTTTCTCCAGACTTGTTAAGGCTATCGAATCAAGGGCAGGAGACAGCAAGACACAAACACCTTTGAAGAAACGAGACTATACACATTTTAGTCGAGATATGTGAAGCGAAGGGGCGACTGGGAATGCATCGAAGGATAATATTCACTCATCTCTGAATATTTATTAATATCACCGTTGAAAAATATACGAATTCTCTCAAAGATTATTTTCAATGCCAGATGCAGATAACAAGGGAAACAATTTTGAAACGTCATCAGCGGATGGTGTAATGTTATTGAATACAGTGGCATCTATGAAAAGATATCTGAATCATAATCCCTTGTTAAAGTGGTTCAAGAAAATGAATCACTGTGAACAGCGTGTTTTAGTAGATTTTAAAGAAATAGGGATTGAACTGGCTCAGGACATGATAAAATGGCCGACTCATGTCAACGCATTAAGGAACCTCTGGGTGCCATAAAAGACGGAAAATGTTTTAACCACCTGAGCGACTATCAGAATGTCATTCAGGAATTTACCCTTACAATTGTTATGTTGAAAAAATGTGGTGGATAATAAAAAAAACAGAAACAAGCTGTGACCATCATAACTATGTGAGAAACAGACTCAGCCTCTATGTAGAGATCTCAACTAAATAAATAAATATCCAGAGGAATTCCTATTGTCAGTAAGAAAACTCCAGCCTTTCTATGCAGTTTATAAACAACAAAAGTTTCAAGAATGAAACAAAAAATACTTCAGGTTCTTTTGTTGACATACGACATACGAAGTCAGTAGAAAATAACTTTATGGGTTCTTAAAGAAGCACGTCACGATCAACGATCTGTCGCTCTGTGTATTGTATCTAAAGCTCGGGATTTGAACATCTGGGGCCCATTCCATTCCACATGAGATTTACAGTAAAGAAAGCTGGGCTATGGCTGGTTCAACCCCCCACATCCAACATAATCTTTGTAGCTGCAAATGTCTTACAACGATAAAGACGGTCGTACGGAGAGCGTGTTTAAAAAAAGGACTCCCTGCAGATTAAATTGCTATAGGCGCAGAATAGCCACTTTGTTCAAGACTGGGACATTTACTGCATGGATATGACGTCACGCGTACATTAGAGAGTAAATCTTATAAATCCATGCCGTATACCGGGGTTCCCAGCCTTTAAAACTCTGAGGTCATATTCACCTATCTTAACGACTCTTGACAATAAAAATGTGAATGAGGCCAATTTACTGGTAAGGACATGACGATTTAGAAATAAAAATGCTACCAACTTACTATTACATACAGGTCACATATAATTCTACAGTTTTGAAGATTTCCGTCTTCTGGGTTGTTGCGCTGTGTAGTCTGGTCGATGTTTGCCAACGTTTCAGAGGTCATACTGCCTCCGTCATCAGGGCGATGAGTATGAAGATTTCTGTCTTCTGGGTTGTTGCGCTGTGCAGTCTGGTCGATGTTTACCAACGTTTCAGAGGTCATACTGCCTCCGTCATCAGGGCGATGAGTATGAAGATTTCTGTCTTTGGGTTGTTGCGCTGTGTAGTCTGGTAGATGTTAACCAACGTTTCAGAGATCATACTGCCTCCGTCATCAGGGCGATGAGTATGAAGATTTCTGTCTTCTGGGTTGTTTGGCTGTGCAGTCTGGTAGATGTTAACCAACGTTTCAGAGGTCATACGGCCTCCGTCATCAGGGCGATTTCTGTCTTCTCGGTTGTTGCGCTGTGTAGTCTGGTATATGTTAACCAACGTTTCAGAGGTTATACTGCCTCAGTCATCAGGGCGATAAAGATTTCTGTCTTCTCGGTTGTTGCGCTGTGTAGTCTGGTAGATGTTAACCAACGTTTCAGAGGTCATACGGCCTCCGTCATCAGGGCGACGAGTATGAAGATTTCTGTATTCTGGGTTGTTGCGCTGTGCAGTCTGGTAGATATTTACCAACGTTTCAGAGGTAATACTGCCTCCGTCATCAGGGCGATGAGTATGAAGATTTCCGTCTTCTGGGTTGTTGCACTGTGTAGTCTTTTAGATGTTAACCAACGTTTCAGAGGTCATATGGCCTCCGTCATCAGGGCGATGATTATGAAGATTTCTATCTTCTGGGTTGTTGCGTTGTGTAGTCTGGTAGATGCTAACCAACGTTTCAGAGGTCATACGGCCTCCGTCATCAGGGCGATGAGTATCAAGATTTCTGTCTTCTGGGTTGTTGCGCTGTGTAGTCTGGTCGATGTTAACCAACGTTTCAGAAGTCATACTGCCTCCATCATCAGGGCGATGAAGATTTCTATCTTCTGGATTGTTGCGCTGTGCAGTCTGGTTGATGTTTACCAACGTTTCAGAGGTCATACTGGCTCCGTCATCAGGGCGATGAAGATTTCTATCTTCTGGGTTGTTGCGCTGTGTAGTCTGGTTGATGTTTACCAACGTATCAGAGGTCATACTGCCTCCATCATCAGGGCGACGAAGATTTCTATCTTCTGGATTGTTGCGCTGTGTAGTCTGGTAGATGTTTACCAACGTTTCAGAGGTCATATTGCCTCCATCATCAGGGCGATGAAGATTTCTATCTGCTGGATTGTTGCGCTGTGTAGTCTGGTAGATGTTTACCAACGTTTCAGAGGTCATACTGCCTCCGTCATCAGGGCGATGATGATGGAGGCAGTATGACCTCTGAAACGTTGGTAAACATCGACCAGACTACACAGCGCAACACCCCAGAAGACAGAAATCTTCATACTCACCGCTGCGAAAACCTCAAATCATACCCTACAATTTTCTTTAACAAAACCAATCACTAGCGTTCCATTTAACATTGTTTTTTGGCTGAGTAATCGATCAATATCGACTTAACTTCTGTTGCTATTCACATACACCCCCTGTAAGCGTCGTCAGGAAGAGACAGGGCGTTTCTTGCTGATGGTCCTTGATAGCGTTATTTACGCAGAGCAATTGCCAAAACAGCCATGTTCCTAAGATACACTTATCAGATAACAGTTATTCATCAAACAGAATTACTTTACTTTCCAAAAAACGGACGTCGGCCCACAAAACACGTAAGTGGGCCGAGAGTTGACGACAATATTTGCATACATACAATTTAAATGGCCTCACTGCTCCTCTCAAATATTAAGGAAGCAATAACACGTAAAATTACAGTTCCAATAGACACCGAAGGCTGATCCTTCCAGAATAAACCGGCCGGGGCGTGAAGCTGAGCACGATTATCCGCCTAATTCCAATATTACAAATGCGTGTACCTCTTTACTGATAATCTCCCACGTTTCTACATGGTACGATGCCTCCATCATCAGGGCGATGAGTGGCCACAATTGTAATTTCGTGTTGAACTGTTAAATTCTGAAACAGTTCATTCTATAGAACGACATCTCGATACTTTAGATATATTTCTCATTAATGTTTTCTGGGGGAAAATAATCTGGTACTCCGTTTTGGACTCTGTTGTGCCTACTAGGTAAACAAGGTATGTTCTGCCTTCAGAATGACGGTACGCTAAGACGTAGTCCAGTGATGGCGAGTATTTTTCACCGTTGTCTCTCCATAGAAAAAACAATTATCCGAGCTAACCTCAAGCCACTAATAAACAGAATGATTCAAATTTCTGGTGCAATACTTAGGAGGTTGTTGGGGAGACAGCTTGGAGCAGAAAATGTAAACAAACTTCTTTCAGATTCGCTGCCGTTTACAAGTCAGGACGTTTTACGTTGATATAGCTTTATATTATTGTGATCGATTGAGTGTTCGTGGATGTACAGAAAATTGAAGCGCGATTATCAGACTCGGACAGTTGTATCGGTAACAAGTCTGAAATTTCCCCATTGCACGAACAGAAAAGTACTCCAAAAGGAGTACTCTGAAATGACGATTAGAAAAATGTTACAACGGGAAGAATTTCCTTGCTTTTTTATAACAAATAAGGAAATCGTATATTATTTGTATTCTAAACTCGACGATCACAATAATAAAAGCGATATCAAAGTCTAAGTCATAACTCGGAAACAATGGCGAATCTGAAAAAAACAACTGAATTTATGTTCTCTGCTTCAAATGACCTCCCCAACAATCCCTTAAGTATTGTACTAGAGTTTTGAATCACCCTGTATACGAGGTGCGATTGGAAAGTTTCAAGACTGTGTCAATAGAGGGCGAACCGGATGTAGTACGAGCTTCTGCCTTTAGGGGGTGCGGCCTACATTCATAGTGAATCAGTGTGCCAGCCGGCATCATCGAATTAGCATTTGTTTCTTAGTTACGGGCGTTTTGGTAGTGCATTACACCGACCCTCCTGCGATTTCGGAATGGCGGATTTTCATGAACAAATCAAATTTTGCCAAAGACTCGCCAAAACGGCTACGGAAACCTATGAAATGCTAAAGCAAGCATTTGGGGAGTCCGCAATGGGTCGTGCACAAACTTTTGTGTGGCATTCACGTTTTAAAAATGGCCGAACCTCTGTCGATGATGACGAGCGTTCTGGACGACCATCTTCGAGCACAACGCCCGAAAATGTTACGAAGATTCGGCAGGCCATTCACGAAGATCGACGTCGTACCATCAACGACTTGTGCGACATTGTTGGGATAGGCTATGGGACCTGTCAGCTGATTCTAAGGAAGAACTCCACATGCGACGCATCATGACAACGCGCCAGCGCACACCGCCCTCAAAGTTCGGCAGTTTTTGGCCTCAAACACCATGGCCGTCATCCCGCACCCTCCTTAGCTCCGTGTGACTTCTTCCTCTTCCCAAAGATGAAAATTCAGCTAAAGGGAAGGAGATTTGAGACGATAGAAGAGATTCAGGCAGAATCGCAGATGGTGCTTGACAGGCTGACAAAGAAAGATTTCCAGGGATGCTTCCAGGCTTGGCAGCGGCGCTGGGATCGTTGTGTTCACTCCCAGGGGAACTACTTCGAGGGTGATGGATGAATTTAATACCTGAGATAAGTGTACGGGTTTTTATACGCGCAGTCTTGAAACTTTCCGATCGCACCTCGTACATAAAATGTGTGCCCGTCGATACAATTACCAGCCACTTTCAACACAAACAGTTTATTTTTGAATAAATAAAAGTATTTTATATGGGGCCTCTCTAGTTTTGTAGGAAGCGTTAAATAGACTTCACTGCAGCGTTCAAATTCCATTCTCATGCAAATGTGCCGTGTCCGGGTATTATTCAAAGTGCCCTCGCGTGTCATAAGTTCGCAATCTCTTGATATAGTCCTTCGGCCAAGTGCGCCATTGCTAATAATGGCATGCGGATCATTTTAATATTTTTAGCAGAAACGATGTTTCCTTTAAGAACACTTTCTCCACATGGAAAAAGTGTTAAGATTGTTTATGTTTAGTTTTTCTTAATGTATCTTTTCGCCTTTCCCTGTCACAGACTACTTGCTGTTGTCAATGCTGCAGAGGAATCGAACTGAACATCACTGGACTCTCAAATTAACGTCGAAAGATATCGTATTCTGTCGATACTTCAGCCGGAACTTGGGTATCCCGTAATTTCCTTTATTCGGCCTGTCTACGATAGTTCAAAGCAGTGCACTTATGATTGGCTGTTTAGAGATCCGTGCAGTAATTAAACGTCTGATAGCACCAGAAATAACGTTACAGCGGTAATAGCGGTACCGTTAGACGATAGGAAGTGGAAGTGAGATAAAATTGGGCAGGAGAAGAAAATGGCTGTTTTTTCTGTTTGTTGTTTCGACAGGACCAATGCAAAAGTTAAGCAGAGTTCTTCTTGTATGTTTTATCAGCGAGTAAAGCTGCCTAACCCAGTTCGTTAAAATGTGTCCCTGACGAGTCCTTAGCCGATTTACAGAAAGTAGTTGAGGAGGCAGGTTCGTATCTCTTTCGAAACTATCCTGACAAGGCGAACACCGACACATTATCTTCGAATAGGGTGAGATTGCCACATTCGCAACCTCATCATTCATTATTTTCTAGACGAGATAACTAATCAAATGTCTAGTGATTCGACAGCGAGAGAAGAAGACTAAAAAATCCATTTATTTACACGGCGCATTCCGAAAAAAAACTAATTTTAAAAGTTCTGTGTTCATCTAACCATAATACATGTCATATAGTACTGTTTGTCACTGCACGATGGAGATGTAATTGTTAAGGCGGCTTGGAGAGATTTGAGAGGCGAAGAAATAAAGCAAACATAAGCCTGGAACACATTCTTCACTAAACTGATATGAGGTGTATGATGAGTCCTTCCCTTACAGGACACTCCTTAGTTCAAACTGACAACGATAACGTGTGTACAGTAATTAATACGAACTTCAGTAATTGTCCAACTTTAATACGAGAAATCCTATCACGGTCTACGCAGAACCTTTGTTTTACAAAAGGAAATGTAGCATGCTGTATTTCTAGTGGCTTGTACGAGGCGAGTCTTCTAGCACCATTCAGCTATGATGGTTCGTAATGGACAGATCATACCGTATACTTTTTGTTCATTTAAAGACAAAACAAAACAACGAAAAAGTACGCAAAGGCAGAAGAATACTTGTAGGTCTCTGTCGGGCAGCAGTTCACACTTGTATAATTCTCGTCTTTCCCCTCTACGATTATACACGGCCAACAACCAGTGGCGAAGTCTATGGTAGTGCGCACGCAACAAGACCACTCAAATTGGAGGAATGTAAAATGAGCGTTTTATCATATATCATAAAACAGGCGTACTATTAATTATTTATCTTGGCATTTTGGTGCGACTGTTGGAGGGGGATTCAGTAACATTGCATTTCCGCACGACCCGATTTCTAGACCAGAATTCGCCACTGCCAGCAGCCTACTGTAATCTACAATTCGGAATTCAAAACAAAGAAAGAAAGAAAAGGCAGCTCAAAAACAACGCAGCTAACAGACGGTGTTTGGAATACAAGGCACCTGTAGACGAATACTGCAACACAATGACGTGTTCAGTGTTAAAATTCACAATCTAATTGGTCTTGCTCGTATTGTTGCACACTCTGTTAAAACTGTTTGAGTTGTCGAAATAACTCTCTATGATATTTCTGAAGTAGCTGAAAAACCGCAGCTCCTTAAATAAGCCAACTAATAATTCCCCAGTCTGTTAAAAGAGTCGACGTATTAATCTAATTTGACCGACCTAGATCTTCCTGAAATCACACACTTTCCAAACAGTAGATAGTCTGTTAAAGCAGCAAACCGAGAGTTGGTTAAGTGAATTATTCCCCGAGACGATACAGGAATACGACCTAATACAAAATACGTATCTACCTAGTTTCACTCACTCCTGTAACCAACGATACAACTGACTTTAGGGTCACTACACAAACGGCATTATTTACATCACCACTGCACACTTTTATAAAAATACAGAACCGTTATTTTACTATACCTGCTTTCCTGCAGCTGTGCTGGTTCACCACCGAGTTTCAAGAGACAAACAATTGACTACCACAAAGCGCACATGACAACCACAGGCCGTACGCTGACGGCTACACATGACAACACAAACCATCTGAGCTCCAACCTCTCTCGTACAAGATGACGCAAACATCTTAGTATGCCAAGAAGTTTCAACCTACTGCCGTAGGGAAGAGCGTGGTGCAACCCCGCGTTCTCCCACACCTAATTCTCCCCTCAAAGCAAGCCCCTTGCACTCGCAAACATCTCGTAAAGAAAGATGAAACGTTACTGGTGCTAATACAACGAACAGGATGTTGTCAATATGCAACACGCATTGCGGCGTTCTCCGAACATTGAGTAAGGTTGTATGAATTTAAACATTCTAACGACAGAGGTCGCTGCTTGAAGGCACGCGAAATAGTACTAAAATTTTCCAGCAGAGGCAAGTTTGTCGATGAAGACACTGCTGCCCCACACTGTCCAATTATAGTAAACATAGTCGATACGATTCTCGACTGCATATTTCGATTCACATTACACTAGTCATATTCATACTGTGACCCGCGAACCGACAAAAATAAAGAGACAGGGAAAGTCGACGAGTTATTTTGGAAAATAGTAATGGGAATACCAAACACGGTAGCAAATTGAGCATGTGTGAAAAACTGAAAAGAACAAATAGGAAGGAGAAAGGAGCATAGAAAATCCTTAAGTATAGGCAAAGATTGTGGGAAATGGACGAAATGATCTTATTGGGAGATGCATTAAAACAACAAAGCTTAGAAAATGCCCAGTAGAGGGCTCTTGTGAACACGATAATGAACAAAAGGCCAGGAATTTCATGAATACCTCAGCGTACCGTCATCTTCTCAAGAAGGGCTCTATTCCACGTAGTTTGTTAGTGACATTAAAACGGTGACAATTTGTAGTAAATAATATTATTCTTTAATAACATATTCTAATGCGATATTGTGCCTGTGTATTCCATGTTAACATCTTAACAAAGTGGTCGATTAGGTCTGTAATTTTATTACATACCTTTGGAGACCATCCAACTTTATTATTTTCTGATTCGCTATTATCAAGTATAAACTTACCTACACGGCGAGTCGAATCGAACGTCCGAAGAAGAGCTTAAAACAGGGTAAAGTGGCTTCCCTCCTCTTGCCATATATAATAATCTTCTCAATTGTAAGATCTACCGTATGTTCACCACGTTCAGGCCAATCTTTATTTCTGAGACACGGTATCATTCGAAAATTCGCGAGACGGCCAGAACTACGAAAACAATGCAAGATTGACAAGAATCTTGTTGAGGTTGTCCAGAAAATGGTTAACCTCTGTAGCTGACATTTAATATTCTGAAGAATGTAAACATGTCGATACCCGAAATAAAAATAAGTTAATTACATTTAGAGGAACATGGCCTATAAGAATATTTCGTTTTTCTTTGATAATAAAATATTTTAACAAAACAGACTTCTAAATTACTTTTGTTGAAAAATAAGCTATGAATAACAAAGGTCTTTTATAAAACTAAATATATTTCAACTGTGAAACTGTAAGACGAAAAAGACAGCACAGTTTGGCGGAGATGTTACTTCAAATTCAAAGCCGTGTTTAAGAATATGGTTTTCTTCCTTCCGAAAAACTCTATCTCAGTGGGGCGGCATGGGTATATAAATCCTCTAATCAATGCAAGAGTTATAACATAATAACAGATAAAACCTTTATATTGAAAATTCTGTCGATGTACCTGCAAGTAACTTTGATTTTAAAACGAACAATTCTTTGTTTTTCACACGTCTAAATAAAGATTAAAAATATGATTACTGAAAACCGATAGGGGGAGACGGTATAGCTCCTAATTTATTCTTCTAATTCTATCGTTATCAGAATTCTTTTTGCCTTATGTTCAATTAAGAGGTTCTAAAACTTTTCTAGTCCTGGGGCCATATTCACTTTTTGTTATCGCAGAGTCGCAAGTACAATTAATTGAAACGCCATTGAAACTTATTAAGCGCAAGGCTTCCTATAACCCTCAGTACACATTAACCTGAAGATGAAAACGTGAGTGTTTGCCAAAATGGAAGAAACCTACAACATCCGACGCGGCTTATCTCGATAAGCCGAAGTCATTCGTTGAAATCTATCCAAGAACGAGTGTGATAGTTTTTAATCAATGCAGAACGTTCTTTCATACATGAAAATAGTTTCTATACGTTTTATAAGGCGTTTCGTGTGAGTGTTAGGCCTATATTTCTTGTATTAAAATTACGAAAATATTTAGTAGAAGCAGAAAGTAACAATATGATATTGAATTTATTATTTCCATCATTTTTCCAATGTGTCACGAAGTTATTCATGTAATTCTTGTATAATTTTATCGACAGTGTTATTCCTTCTTTTGGCGACTTATCTGTAAACCTTCCTTGCTAAAATCTACAGCTGAACTCTTAATAGAATACAGATACAGCGTTCTGAAGACAGGGCAGATAACGAAAGGAGACACCGGGGTAAAGATATAATGAGTGTATCCGATCTCTAAAACAAAGCTGACAGAGCAGCCCACGTCATAAATTCCTTGTGACATCCTTCCTGGATCACTTTATATACTCACAAGTGGCATATCTGATACAATCACAATCATCAACAGCGCACGTAAAATCTATTAGATCAAAAACAAAAAATCTACGACCGACGAGAATACGAATATAATATCATAAATACAAAAAGAAATAATTATGCATTTACAGAAAATGAATAATGACAAATTTAGATTATGATTTAAGTATGTAAACATCGAGAAACCGAGGTTGAAAATCCAAGTGTCGATGTCTCTAGCACATGTGTTAACTGTTTACAATCACTGTGCCTACTGCTGGGTATAAGAAAGTCCAGTAGGACATTTTCCAAATTCGTTTTACATTTCACACTCTCAGAACACCAATTACAGCTCACTTTTTCTTTCCCAGATAAATCATTAATAATGAAAATCTTACGTTATCTTGCACATTTATAAATTATTTCCACACAGTGTGAATATTATTTAACAGTTTCTTAACAACAGAATTCTTAATATTACTGTCTTCTGGGTTGTTGCGTCGTGTAGTCTGGTAGAAGTTTACCACTCATCGCCCTGATGATGGAAACAGCAAGGACCTCTGAAATGACGGCAAACTTCTGCCAGAGTATAAGGCGGTAGAACCCAGAAGACATCCATCTTTAGACTCATCGCCATGAAAACCTCGAATCTTACAACAGAATTCTTCGCAAGTGTGACATAAAAATGGATCCGTCCGGAAACACATAAGAAATAGTTGCCTACCACTATTTAGACGTCGTTAAATGTCATTTTACAATGTATCTTTAATCGGGGATCAATGTTAACTGTGAATTATTTCTAGATTGCCTGCTGCCGCCAGGTAAGATTTGTCAGCCCCTTCTGACAGGAATGGGCGCCGTTGAACCACCTACCGGCAGAGCACTGAAACACATTAAATAAAATCAACTCATACAACTAATGAGTTTCGTACAAGTACAAAAATAATCGAAGATATAAATGTGACGTTATGAATTTATGGCACCAGAAATAAAATCACGCATTGAACAACAGACGCAAAGAAATCTAATGAAATTTTCAATATAAGTTTGGATTAGAAAGTGTCTAACAGCGTATTGATTTTAAATTACGTTCTACTAACCAGCTGGTAACGTTTTCGATGCCATCGCAGCCTCCGACGTCGTCGTTGAAGGCATAACCCTCTCCACAGCTATAAAGACGTGGTCTACTGTTGACGCAGATGAAGTATTTCTGACAGTCAGCAGGATTACGGTAGAAGCGGTAGTCATCTCCAAATACACCCGGAGCTTCCGGGCATTTGAAACCAAGGAATGCTGTGAAGTTTAAAATAAGGCATCTGTAGATCTGTGGAAACTATATTAACCATCGATTTTAAAAATAAATAACTTCGCTCTCAGAACAAACATTCCTAAGATATGCCGCTTTGTATTATTGCGATATAAGAGTTGGAGCCAGAGAACAAACATCTCTGTCTACATTTCTCTCTATTATAGACTCCCTCAGTTTCAGTGCCTTGTTCTGTAGACTGACAAAGTGGTGTGTGTACACAATCCACATAACCTGCATCTATGGACAACAGAAAGGTTAGCTGTTTCTGACGGAATCAACTACAAATATTCACTAGAGGGCGGAAACATGTCAAACCTAGACGCATTATGCGGTAATGTTTAATAAACTGTACAAATATACCTAAACATAATTCTATGCAGATACACGTAAACATAGTTCTGACAACTTTTATATAAGTTCTGTTGTACATTCGGCACCTTGTTTATTGAGCTTGGGTGAATAGCATTCTACTGCCACTGTTCTGGGTACAGACTGGTGGCGGGCTCTTGTGAACGTGTACTGAAGCTTCGGGTTCCATAAAACGCGGCGAATTCTTGAAACTGCACTTCTTATCCATGGCGTTAGTTAATCATTCTACGGTTCAGTATTCACATTTTTGTTTCAAAAATCGGTGTCTTTGTTACATAGTTGAAACATCTGATAGACAAATCTACAGGCAATTATTCTGTATCTGAATATGGAGCAAAACATTTTCTGCCATCTAACCTTCCGCATCACAGGATTCAACTTCGTCTGGCCAATCACAGCGGTAGGAGTCCTGGTTAAAGGCGAGTCCTTCAGGGCAGTCGAACACGTATCCTCTGCCGTCCACACAGTTCATAAACTGACCACAATTCCTGTTGTCACCAAGCCGAAAATAGCCATATTGATGAGGGCAGTCCCCTGCAGTGAACTTCCTTGTCTCTGTAACACGTGTTCAAATTATACTGTAAATTAATACTACAACAATGATTGTGAAGTTAAATACACAACTGAACGTATTTTACAAGGTTTCTATTGATATTATAAATATGAAGGGACTTCGTTAATATTTATGCCATACGAACTATCGGTAACATTCTAAGTGAATACCATTGTTAGGTAGGTTTGAAATATTGACGATATTTCATAACAGCTCCGTAGAAATTATTTATATTTTCAGTACTGACATCAGTTTTACTGAATTCCCTCGGTATTTTTAGGAATTTCAGTATTGAAAATGCTCCGTTTCACATTGTGATCCTGTTTATAAAAATAAAACTAACAGACTAGTTTTTGTTAAGATTAGTTTGTGAGATTAATATTAAATACAACAAAATGGCGCGGTCGAGTGGTTAGCAGCATGCTTCATATTTGGGAGGTCCTAGTTTGAATTTATTTCCGTGCCCTTTTTGCGTCACAAATTGCACATCGTTGGGTAGATTATCCTCTTCTGTGCGTTAATTCTGAGACAATTCACCACTGCAGAAGTTGGTCTTCCGGGTTATTGCATCATATAGACTTTCGACGGTACACCAACGTTTCAGAGAAGACCAAAAACTTTACTCACATTGCCCTGGACACCTCAAACTATAGACTTTGCTACTACTTCAACCAGAGATAAGCCTTATATTGTGGAAATAAGTTACATAACAATATATTTAATAAACAGAAATTAAATGTGAACTAAAGACACTACAAAATACTACAGGTGTATACTGACGCAACCCGGATCGACCCTCACAGTCCACATCCACAGGATACTGGCAGGGGTAAGCGAAGTACCGTGCCTTGGCATTGAACAGAAGGCCGTCAGGACAGACGATCTCTTCAGCCACTCCATCCTCACATTGGACGTACGTGTCACATCGCGTCGGGCTCGGAAACCTGCCATTTTTCTCCGGACATGACAGGCCACCTCCACTTCGCTGGCTCAACACTGTAACCAGAAATGTTTGTTCCCTCCTATAAAAATGACAAGAGAGATTATATTTTACTTGGTGTGAGATTTCTTGACTAACTTAGGTTTTCGAGTGTTGAAATTAAAAAATAAACGTATTTCTTCTCAGATAAATGAAGTTTGATTCCATATGCCACAACATATTTTTAAAATGTTCATGGAACGGAAAACTTCTTCTCTCAATAGCCAAGAAATTTCACATCCTGTTATAAAACGAAACAATTTATTACCATGCTCAAAAGAACACGCCACTGAGCTCTATCCTGAACGAGATATATCGACACCACACCGTCATCTAATTGAAAACAATGCATGTAATTAATTATACATTTCTTAAGTGATCTCCTCCCTTTAGGTTTACGGACTAAACTCTTTTTCTTCTTTTTCATGTTCTCATGCGTATTACATATCCCCTACCTCATTATCCTTTAATTAATTAATATTTTAATACAAGATGACAAGTACAAACTATGAATCTCCTCATTACAACATTTCACAATTCCCTTCGTAATTAATCCCCACTGGTTCTAACATTCTCTTCAGTACCATCTTATTAGCACCCTCGATACATAATATTATCTTTGGGTTGTAACGTCGTGAAGTCTTGTAGGTGGAAAGTTGGTAATCATCTATAAGACAACACGGAATCACAATCCAAAAGAACACAATCGAAACCTTCAACGCCATGAGAACTTTAGAACACTCAGTTCTTCCCTAGCCATCTCATAAAACAGGATACGAAACAAAGGGAAATCCATAAGAAAAAGGTATTACATCTTATAAACAAACGAGAAGAAGTCGCTAGTTGCGAGAAAATCACTAATACAATAACAGACTATCAACTTAAGTGTACACCATCGTAAGAATTATCCAGCGTCCTTCAATCACCCTGACTGTAACTCATGCCAGCTCGATCAGAAATGCTTTGAGGGAGTACAAGCCTACAGGAAATAAGGGTCATAACTAACTACTAACTAGCTGGCTTAGGGAACCCGAAGGTTCATCACCGAATTAACCAAAGCCCTCCACCGGACCCTGTCCTGGGCTAACAAAATCCAGTTTCCTTCACCTCCTATCTCCCATAGATCCCGCCTGACATTATCCTCCCATCTACGTCTAGGTCTCCCCAGCGGTTTCTTTCCCTCAGGCTTCCCGACCAATACCCGGTGCACAACCCTTGCCCCATTCAAGCTCGCTACATGTCCCGCCAGTCTAATTCTTCTTGACAATGTTGGTGGAGGTCAAGTTTTTAAGCTAGACGAGGGTCATGCGTAAACTAAATGCAAATTTTAATATCATCCCAAGAGTGAGTTGCAAATAAGGTTGTCGTAACAAGGAAATAGATTGGTTTTGTTACGAAATAAGCTGAAATGACAATTTTAAGGAAACTACTGAATACGAATTAGTACACTAATTAAAAACTGTTTTATTTTAATTAATTTAAATTGAATATTAAATGTAAATAAATATTAATGTTGTCCTTGAGAAAATATATTATTTAACTGTGGTTTATTTAACGACTCTGTCAGTAGCTCTGATATATAGTGTCGAATGATAAGGTTGATATGAATTGGAAAGGATATAAAAGGAAGTGTTCATGACCCAATGTGTAATACTATCCCGGCATTTACCTCAGAGGACTAAAGAAAACCACGAAATCCCTCACTCAGAATAACCCTCTCTCCGGGCCGAGATTTGAACCCGGCACATGTCGAATAGGAAGTAGGATGATTGATCCCTGCATTAGGGAAAGCGTAGTGTGCTATATAGGTAAGTCAGACTGGAACAAACGACTGCCGATTGCACGCAATGTCATTATTTTATTAAACATTAGGAACATAACCTAAAAGAAGTCTTTATTCCGGAGTTGTGCCACAGAATGTCACCGTGGTTCAAAAGGAGACGAGTATAAGATTTGGTGACAGACGAAGAACAGGAGCTGAGGACAGGTTAGGTTATGTCACGAAGCCAGTAAGCACTGTTTGTTTGTTTTTCCTGTGCCATGACGTCACGTTTGAGGTGTGCTGGACAAACAGTCGAGAGTGAAAGTGGCGTAGAGATGCTGCAACTAGCTACAGCTGTACGAAAATACCGTTCATCTTCTCTTTTCCTTTCTTTTATTTTTGAGGGTGAAGCTGACTCCGTTCCTCAAGAAAATTACGTATATACTTCATACGTTTTATATACACAGGGCGGTCGAAAAGTCACGCTATCCAATCGTCACCCAAATTCTGTCAAAAATACTAATCGCATTGAAATTGTAAAACAACGTTATATTAAGAGTTGGAAATGTCCAGACTTTGATAGAGTTTGGCGGATGTCGTCCAAAATATCGTCACTTAACACCGAAAGTCGACAGGAAAGGTTTTTGACCTGCATGTTTCCTGTCATGGAGACGGTTCACCAGACGAGATATTGTCGATTTCTTTGGTACAGGAGAATCGGGAAATGTTTCCCTAAACACACTCTGACAAGTCAAGAAAGAACGAGATTGCACGTCGTGTTCGGCAATTCACACTCGTTGCATTTATGAAAAAGACGTCCTTGTACTTTGACCGCTGAAAGGCAAATGACGGACTTGCAAACTTCAATCAATATTTTAATACGGGTTGCGTGACTTTTCTCTTGTCTGCATTTCGCTCATGTGGAATGTTTATGTTGAACATGGCTAGAATATGGAATGAAATAAACTTGAAGAAACGGAGAATTACATTCTTTCCGAAACTAATCTATAATTTATTGCCGTAAAATGATAAAGGCTTACTGTAAAGGTCCATGTGTCAATCCAAAATATGTGGCAACATCACTTTACCTTGCTCTGCTCAGAAGTTTGTGGGGTTGTCTATGTAAAACAGCATTTTTTTTTATTAAATTACATTCCTAAATTCTCACGCATCACTGTTGTCTGATAAATTTAACGTCTTGGCGTGATTTCTTGTGGTTCATATAATGGCTCTTCTACGAGGCTACGTCATGTTTTATATTACAAACAATTCATGAGTCAGTTCTGCTGTATATTACTCACACAAAGAGCTAACGGACTGTTACGTGTTTGTACAAAACAGGTACGTCCTACAAATCGGTAACTAACACTTGGTTAACTAAGCCCCCTGTTGCACTGAACAAGTGGGCGAATTCGTCCTTCAAAACGCTAGTTGGGTGTACATTACGAAACGATTTTACATACCACTGTCATTACATCGTATGCAGAAATTTTGAAAAGCTATTAACATTTACGTGACAAGGAAAAAGAATTTTCAATGATAAATGAATCTCTCATTAAAATGTGACTGAAGACAAGGTTCCTCTGATTTAAGATCAAATTATTATCATCAGATGACGAATTCGCGTCACTGCCAAGTGGTTAACACACGACTCTGAATAAGGTTTTCCTCAGTTCCTCCAGGCAAATGCCGCGGTTGTACTTTAAATAAACAACTATTGCTTCCTTCATATATATATTTTTTCAATTATTCATTAATCATCTTGTCTGTTGACAGTACATAGTCTGAGCACCGTCATGCAAAAAATCATAAATATATACATAACAGGTGCTTTTGGACTATCTACGTCACGATTTTGTTAAACAGGAAATGAGGCAGGCATCAGCGCGCGCACACTCTCATGATGTAACAGGCGTTGCATCACGTGCGGACTGTTTGTTGCGCAGACATTAGCCAAAGGTCGCATCACACGCATCTCTCGCTGCGCCTTCGAGACATGCAAGCATTTGGCGGGGAAGTCACTGCGAGGCCCTGGGCGACATCGATTAGAGAGGCTCCTTTGCGAATAAATGCATTCAAAGCAACATTTTATGAACGAGATTTAAAAAATTGTCGTTTACTGTCCATAGGTCATAATCGAAAACTTTCTCAGTTCCCTTTTCATTGTTGTTGGTCTCAGACAAAAATAGATGTGTAAGGCGAACTACAGCAACAATATAAAAGGAAATTTCGAACAAGTACAGGTGTGAGGCGCGCAAGACCGTGGATCCTTGTCCAATTCTCACCTTCACCGCCATTACACCTCTTTAAACTTCATCATCGTTCATATCGAACAAAAGACACGAAGTCCTGCGTGCTTAAGACAGAACGCGATGAGAATAACGCGCAAGCACAGATTATATAAAAAATATCGAAATCTAATGGTTACACAACTAGTTTATAAATTCCTCACTTTTATGGAACCCGAATATTCATTACTGAGTTCATAAGAGATCGCCACAGAACTTTATCCAGAACCAAATGAATCAAGTCAAAAACCTCACACTATTTCTTTCAGATAAATTTTAATATTATCCTCTCATATGCGCGAAGGTCGCCATAGTTATCTGTTCCCTTCAGTTCTTCCGACTAAAGTTTTGAATATATTTCTCATCTGTTTCATGCTTCCTACATGCTACACTCATCTCATTCCTTTTTCACGATCGTAAAAACTACAAAGTTTCTCATTACGGAACTTCTTCGAGCCATCTATCTCTTGATTTTGGATATGTAAATACGACAGAAAAAATCGGAACATTTTTAAATTTCTCACAACCTTTATTGTTTGTAATAAGCGTACAAAGTCCTCGCTATTTGCGTCCAAAACAGCACTGGACAATGACCACGGCTTGTTTCAATCTTAACCAAAACTTTGGGAGAAATGCCCTTCATTGATTTGCAGTTTATCATTGGTTCTTGGGTGAATAAATTAGCACATTTTGGTTAACTCCATAGAGTCAAATCGCAACTTGAAAGGCCTCTGGAGTCTTAAGTGGCCCAAAACCTTGAGAAATCAACCTTTCACCAAAGGACTGAGAAATGTAGCCTAGTTCATGGACTTCAGGCTGTGTTATCAGTGGCGCTGTCGTGTTCTGGGTATCTAACAGTTGATTTTTCATCATGTAGCTTTTGAATTAATATTTTGGTAATTAAACTGATGGAATGTTTGCGTTATTGTGTTATCTAAAACGATTGAGAACCCTTCTACACACTGCACACCAAATACCGGTTTTTTGTTCGTGCAATGGACAGTCCAGAACTGTACCACATTTTTCTACAGTCCAGCAAAGATCACTTTTAAGTTTTGCATAATCTGACAAATGAAACCATTCTTCGTCAGTTGTAAACTTTGGGTATCTAACTGTATGGCGGTTAGCGGTCAAAGAATTTTGAGACCAACGAAGCAATTCTACGCGCTTACCAAAAATAATGACCATTTACACGAAAACCCACGTCAGTGTTTTAAAGCCTGAATGAAAAACTTTCTACAAAAATGTCTCTTTATGCTCAACTGATGACCTACCTGATGAGCACACGCTCTTTTAGATGCGGCAATGGTTTTATAAAGTTAATTTTCTCTCCACGTTTAAGTGGAATTACAGATGCAAATTTGTTGAAAAATATAAATTATAGGTTTGGTTTGAAATTTGTAGCTTGGAAACTTTTGCATAAATACAAGTCATGCAGATGGATGACGCGGTTTTTAAATTATTTTCAGTAACAGAACACTTTTCTAGATTAGGCTTAAAGTTTGTTGAATCCGAATTTCATCAACAACGGAGATGACGAGATTTTCTAGAGCAGTATTACCTCAATGGAAAATTAAAGTTTCATTAAGAGGCACGCGAAAACAGGCTATCACAGATCCTGTAATACGGAATATGTATCATGACATATGTCTGAACAGAAAACTGTTTCAGACAAGTCAAAGTGTTAGATGCATAGTACCAGAATTTGTTTCTAGATCTAACGACCGTCATATTTTGCAATTATCTTTATAAATGTACGCAAATAAACAGAACCTGCTTTATGTAAGAAATTTCATAAATATTATAATGAAGAGATGTCATAATACATTAAAAGATGTGAAATATGAAAAGAACGTATTCATATTCTGGAAATAATTACATGCAGAAACGATCATATTTGGTTCGTGAAATTGACTCTGAATCAAGTTGTTTTAAACCTCGACGCCCTGAAAATGTGTTTGCAGAAGCTGACAGTAAAACGACAGATGAGAATGGAGAGAGAACGGTACAGAACGAGAATAAGACGTGAAAAAGACATAATGAGGCGACTAAACAAAATTGGCAAACGAGAAAATGCTGCAGTCCGCTACATCGAATTTCAATGCAGTTCTTCCATCTCTCCTTTAAGACACGAGAGGCATGCTGTGCCCTAAGATGAAACTCCCGCTCTTATTTCATTAGTACACCTAAGAATAATAGGGATTCCAAAGTCTTACACGTTATTTGACGACGGTGTAGCAACTGCATTAGTTATTTACTGTCGAATTATATGAGAAGCTAATCACGTTCGGTGGCCTCCACAGACAGAACTAAGACAGAGGTCGCTGTAGACTATTCTGAAGTACCGTGCTTACATTCATGGGAAACATGGAAAACCTTAATCAGAAGTCTAAGTCTCAACCAGGATTTGAAATGGACGTTTCCAGAATACAAATCAGGAACATTGCTGCTTGAGCCAACTTGCTTGGCTTTAAAGAACAGCAATAGTTCACAGTTCTTGTACAACAGGTCATTACAAATATGGTCGATATATTTTAAGGTTGTCAGTAATCATTCGACATGAAATAATAACAAACTTTCTTCCATCAAGGTTACTTCTCACGCGTAAATCACTTGGACGAATAAAAACTACCGCAGGGCACAGACGTGAAACGAATATTTCGTAGGCAGGCCCAATGAACACACGAACGAAAGCAACGGATTCTAGCCTCGCGCCATCTTCGTTTTGTACTGACTTGCGATTCGTTCGTCGAGGTTATCAGAACTTGTTATTTGTTATTGGTAAGAAACGTGGTTTTCTGTTCCAAGGGAAGAGCATAATTTGAAGATGTCTGAAAACACGTGCTAAAGAGAAATCTCTAAAAGGAGAAGAAAACGTTGCACAATGCGAAGCCTTTTTTGTATAGTAGTCACAAGGTATAATTAGAGTGGTCACATTAATAACAATTAAATGGGCCTATAACACGCCCGGGAGAGATGGGAAATGTCAAGGTACACAAGAAGTATTTGGAAACCCTGAAGGGAAGACAATTTTGAGCAACGTAGGTATAAATATGAAAGAATGATATTAAACTGATTATGATATTGTTGATTCGATTCTGCTGTCTCAGGATAGGGTCCAATGGCGAGTTCTTATGGCTACAGTAATAAACTTTAGATACTACGAAAGACAAGAAATTTATTTACCAGCTGAGTGACTATCACCGTCTCAAGAAATACATTATTTCATGGAATTCTGTTACTCTGGGAGATGGGTATTGTGTTTTGGATGTCTTCTATCCTAAACAAACAAACAAACTAACTAACTAGATGGCTTACGGTACCCGAAGGTTCATCACCGAATTAACCAAAGTCCTCCACAGGACCCTGTCCTGGGTCAACAAAATCCAGTCTCCTTCAACTCCTATCTCCCATAGATCCCGCCTGACATTATCCTCCCATCTACGTCTAGGTCTCCCCAGCGGTCTCTTCCCTTCAAGTTTCCCAATCAATACCCGGTGCTCACCTCTTGTCCCATCCATGCGCGCTACATGCCCAGCCCATCTCATTCTTCTCGACTTAATCACCCTGACAATACTGGGGGAGTATAAATTTTTAAGCTCGTCATTGTGCAGTTTTCTCCATGCCCCATCGTCTTCTCTCCTAGGCCCAAATATCCTCCTCAACGTCCTATTCTCAAACACCTGCAATCTGTGTTCCTCCCTCTGAATGAGAGACTATGTTTCGCACCCATACAAAACTACGGGCAACATTATTTTGTACATTTTAATCTTCAGGTTATCGTAATTGCACTGAACAACAAAATTCAATTTTCCATTTCTCATATGACAATAATAATGGCGCTCATTTATGTGACCTCTGATTCAAAAGAAATAACTGGTGGTATAATTTAAGTGTATATGAACACAAATCACGTATGACAGGGACCGACGGCAAAGACGAGAAGAAATGTAAAGAGATACGTACAAGATCTGTACTGGTCACCGGTCTATAGTACTGTTAAGGGAAATGAACCAAAAAGGCCAAGATGGATTCGTAGCAGGCAGGACGCAAAAACCCATAACAACATCATCATCATCACGGCGACGGAACTTCGGTTTCCATAAAAGGCGAGGAACTTCTCAACTGGTTGAGCGTGGGCTAGTAACAGATTCTCAAGAAGGCGTCTGCTACATGGAGTTATGGCAGAAAGAGACCGTGCCCTTGGCCTACTCCAAGGTATTATCCAGACACTATTCGGAGGGGTTGAGGAAAATTACGAAATCAAGATCTGAACTGGGAACCTCCCAAATACGAAGCCAAAATACGAACGCCCGAAACTTTCATTCAAAAGGAATAAGCTTGTAGTTAACAGCCGTGTCATTTCAAGTTTCTGTTTGCAAGCGACTTGCATTCAAGCTACTTAGCTATTGTGAACGAGGTTAAATGAAAGTGCTCAGGGTAACGTCTCTTAATAGAAGGAAGAGGAACACAGTACATAGAGGCCTGTGTTATTATCCGTATAGCCACTCATTAGCAATAGTGTGAATACTTAGGATGGCAACAATAGATTATTATTATTATTGTTAGTGCTTGACTGTTATCGGCCTCCTTTGGTTGTTGCCAAGCACTCTAATAAATGAATTGAATTATTTATTTAATTTGTATTTTTTGTTGTAATTTGTATTAGTGTTTCCAAGAAGAGATAAAATGAAGAAGGCCATCTTCTTGGATACAGCACCGTGTAGTCTGGTATTTTTTGACCGACGTTTCAGAGTAGCTTAATGCCGCCATTGTTATGGCGATCACCCAGATGATGGAAGCAATACGCTTCTCCGAAACGTTGGCCTTCTGATGATTGAGGAAGTATGCACCTCTGAAACGTCGATCAGGTCTGTCAGACTACACGCTGTGTCTTACCAGATGACAGCCAACTTTATACTCGTCGCCGTTAGAATCTTTAATCTCAGACGTCACTTCAGAAATCCGAGACAACTGCGTCAAACGATCAACTCACCCTGAGCTGCTAGGAAGGCGGTGGTGGCGAGCAGGTAGCAGAGCGACATGGCCACAGGAGCACTACTTGACGTATGAGAGGCGCTCCGCCCAGCGCATCGCATCGTGCCTCTGCTTCGGTGGCGGTAAGGGGCCTCCATTGGCTGGACACCAAGCCTGTAAACTGATTGCAAAACACACCGAACACACGTGCTTGTGGAATGCAAGCAGGCTTTCCTTCTGGGGTGTTTACCGTTTGTTTAACGACGATGTCTGCAGTTTAAAGTACACAGATTTTCACGTAATTGCAATAAACTGCCAGTTACTGTCATCAATGAAAAAAATATTTTGTGTGGTTTCCTTGTACCATTTCATATTTTAATATTGTTAAGACCACAATTATCGTACAAATCTTCATGATCCTACACTACCGCTGATGAGAGCAATGTTAAAAAAACAAATATGGCGTCGAATCGGTCAAGAAGACACGAGAGACGCATATTGATACCATGGGTCATCGGACACGGTTATCACTCCTGCTTTGCATTCAAGTGGTCTCCGCTGGGAGACCGGATAGGCCTATTCCAACTGGTGTTCTCACGGTTCAGTGTCTGCAGGAAGCGTACCTTTAAACAGGACATTCTTTCTAACTTTTCCTCCACATGTCGTTAGACGCTGTTAGCATAAGAAGTTGGTCCACCGGCACAAGACAGACAAGCGATAAAACAATTTATTGCGTCTCCATATTGTGTAACATTTCGTTGTGATAACCATTTGAACAAGACTGGAATGGTGTACTCAAAATTCGTTAGGAAAAGTTTTTAGATGCGTTCGCAGCCCAACAGAAGACCTGTTAAAACAACTGTGTCCCCGCCCAAAGGCACGAAACAACTCAAGAGGGGCTGAACAAATTTTAATATAATTTGATATTGGTGAGTTGTAATAGAATGTGCCGAAACATTCAGGTTTTGGTTAAAATCGACAGCAGAGTTAATAACACGCTTCTTGTAGGATGAAGAGTGTCTGCGATACAATAGGAAATAACCTATTTGAGTTTCCTATAGTGTAGAGGTAATATTTTACCGAACGAACAGAATTTAAGTTCGCACCACAATTTTTCTGTGTAAACTCTAATACTGCTAGGAAGCGTGAAGGATTTGCAATTCTTTTCTTGTGTTCTAGAGGTAATAGGACTGCAGGCTGGTAACGTTGAGTATTCTACGATCCTATTTTAAATCGCTTGCATGAAAGTCTGTGTAAATACTGGCTACTGTAAACATGTTTAAAAGAATAACGTAAGTGTGAAACGCGAAAAGTAAGCTTCCGCCTACTTTCGGGCTTCATATTTCATATAAACTTTAGGATAACACTGAATAGATCTTAAAGAAATATGGCATGAAGCTGTGGACTAGATTAAACTGTTTCAGGATAAGTTCTAGTGCCTGGCTCTTACAGATGGATCATAAATGTCCCGCCTTTCACTTAAGCCAGTTTAATTATCGGATTTACAAGACCCCGTCATCTATCCCTGACACGAGTCAGTGAACCCCGTCCACACTCCCCTCATTACGATTAATAACGGAGCTAAAAGACACAAAGGCTATAATTTTAATTAAAATTTCATTACCAACAAGAGTGGTGGTACAGAATACGAACTGCGTCTTGCATGCTGTACTCCCAGACTAAGTTGGTTGCTCAGTTAAATGGTTAGTTACTTTTTCTTACTTGTTTATCATTTCACTAATTTCCATTGTATTTGATTAATTTGTATCGAGTCTTTCGTCTGCTCCCTTTTCATTTTAATCAAGTTTGAACCATCTCTGAACTGGGCCTACTCTCTCTACATTCCTTGGTTTACACTTTCAAATTAATTCTAGAGACGCTTTCCATTGAAATATGGAAACTTCTTCTCATCACTTCTTCTTCTTCTTCTATGGCTCTCCGGTCCGTATTCGGTCCATGGCCTCCTCAATTCTCCTCTTCCATTCGGTCCTCTGTTAGGTCTTCTCATCATTGTTTTACTAATTTTCATGTTGATAAATCACGGCTATATCCGAATTAGCTTCGAGGGACAGAAATAATGAAAATCTTATACAAAACAAATCATCATAAACAGTTATGAGACTATTACTTTAGTCTACACTATTTGTTTTCTGACCATGCAAGTTTTCTTCAGACAATATACGTGGAGATGCTTAGTAGAACCATATCCTTGAAGTAAGAATAAATGTTGGATCCTTATAATCAGTCCACACGCGTTCCACTACACAAACCAACATGATGAACAGCAAAACTACTCAAAGCGCGTTGGATAAACACCACCAATACAGAAGGTTACATGACGCAATAAGTGAAGAACTACATTCTTGTAAAATATTGTCACACTCCAAGACACACAACTCAAAATAAAAACACATCTGAACTCAGCAATTTGTGCTGACAAACATCCTAACTGATTTAACTAATTTTAAAATATCTCATGCAGCTTTAACTTATAATTTTACCATTAATTGAAACGACATCGGGAGAATGAATAAGTAATTGTCCAAGTGCAATAAGGCCACATTACGCTAAACCACGCAGTTCAAAAATAAAAAATGTACACTGAGTGTAAATTCGACTGACAAGAATCGATAAGAACCAACACACCGAGATTATACACTACACACCTGAAAAACTACACATCTACATTGTATGCTGCAGACCCTATGGAAAAACATCAGTGTACATAATAGTTTGTGGAGGCATCAATGGCAAAACTAGTTCATGTTAATTTTCATAAAAAAAATTGTCAACTAGCTCACATATTAAAATCTCATTATTTTACATCTGCTTCGCATTTGGGAGGTTCCTTGATCGAATCTCGGCCAATACACCAGCTAATCAGACTTTGTCGATGTTTCTAGCAAAATGCTGGGATAGGCCACTACCCTTTCTTATACTTTCTTCACAATTTACAATCCGAAATCGTCTTGTCACTTGACGATATATATTCTTTCCGACTGATAAAGCCTAGTATTTCCACGTGCAGAACCCGAGAGCTTGAACTCTGCCAGTAATTGACAGCTCCACTTTCATCAAACTATACCACTTTTCAGTGTAATTGGTATAACCTATTCAGTTGATACAGCACACTAGAAATAAAACCTGTTTTCACATGAATTACTTAAAATTGTTAAAGCCACAATATCTGACAACTTGACTTTTATTCAACCAACGTGTTTCAATAAACGTCGAGTAATGTTTAATTCAATTTAAGTTAGGTTAGGTTTAAATCATGTTAACGCTTTGAACACTTACTTTGACGGTTCTTTAGCGTCATTGGATGTAAATCATAATAGTTTAATAACTGTACAACAGAGGTAGTTTTATAAATAATTTGCAGTGTTCCTTTTAAGCAATACAGGTATTTTTGTGTTACCTAAATAGTTCTGTTCGGTTCGGCTTTGGGGCACTATTGTATATTACAGGGAAGAATAACACGGGTGGACATGGTGACATTTTCTTTAAAAATATTAGCTTGTCAATTGCAGTAGCATATAAAGTCAGCAACGCATGCATGTCGCGTTAACATGTAAAGCACAGCGCAGCGGCAACTCCTTGCAGAGAACCAGGGACCGAACCTGAGCCCAGAACGGTGTACCCATGGATTAAAGAAGCAGAGAGGCGAAGTTCAAACGCCTGCCACACTCCAATTCGACACTCCCCCCCCCCCCCCCCCCCCCCCCGAACAGTTACCTGCGTCATGTATAGAAGCTACAGCATTCACCAGTAGGTTAACAGGACAAGGAGAGCCCCATGATAACTTTTCAATTCCGCCGTGAAACGAAAGATTACGTGAACAGGACGGCTTCTTCGGCTGTTACTTCATACCGATGGAATGCAGAAATGTGGTTTCTTGCTGTAGTAAAATGAAATTAGGCAATTGCTAAACAAGCATATAAATACAATGCCTACCAGAAACTAGTTTAAACTAAGACTCTTAAGATGACCGTCTTATGGGCTATAGCGCCATGTTGTCCGGTAGAAGTTCACCAACGTTTCAGAGGTCCTTGCTGCCTCCATCACCAGGGCGATTAATCGTTGCTATTTTCGGACTCGCGAAAACGTCAAATCCTCCTTAACACTAATTACTTCAAGAGAAGTGAATCTTCCGTAAACAGCAAAGTTTCAGAGGAACATACTGCCTTCATATTCTTGGGATCGGATTAAGAAATTATTTTATAAATTTCGCGACCTCTCATTTATGCATTCATGTATGTCTTTAGCACAAAGCAGGCATGAAAAGAAACATCGTAATTAAGTAGATTCAGGGTTAGCATGATGACAAAACATCGAGAGGGAGGGAGGGAGAGAGAGAGAGAGGGAGAGAAGGAAATCCAAAATAGCTGAACCGTACAGCTCCGAAGGACATTCAGTGATTTGTCGCTATATTTGTGAGGAACCCCGATCATGATGTTGAACAGAAAGTTGTTTTGTACATCCTAGTTGGTAAATTAACGTTGACAGATGAGCATCGTCTTTGATATTTTCATAAATCAATTGCAGGAGCTATAGAAGGTATAAAGTAACGGAACTTACAACTTTAGTGGTATGGACGGTCATGTTGACCTTGAAGAGGTCTGGAAGCAATGGTCTGTGGCTGTAACTTTCACTAGGCCCGTTAGCACATGGGCCGCTGCGGAAGTCATGCGCGAAAATTACCCTTTGAGGGGCATTCCCTAGTGTCAGTATTCAATGTAACTGTGAACACGAAAACAAACGCCAACTGCGCAATCTATTACAACCTTTTAAATAACACTGCAATGGAAAATGGTTCCCGTTTAACAGATCAGAATCTTTTTGGCCCATTCGCAAAGTTCTGGTACTGACTTCACCATGTGCCTGTCCATTGACAACACGTTAACAGCTGAGCGTATTATCGTAATATGGGAGACTTTTATTACAATTTATCTACACGTGCCAATTTTGGTTTCAGTGCCACAATTTTTGATCAGTATAAGGTACAAGACTTATTTTGAAAGGTAACAAAGTGCCTTCTATAGCGACATTCCCTAGCTTTTGAATTTGTTTCTAACCTTGACAATTAAAAATTGTAATGCCGTAAAAAGCCATTTTCTTCACAAGACCATCATTAAAACTATTATGATACGTTTATTTTAGAACCTGCATGAGTTCAGTGACAATATAATGAACACTGCATGCCTTATAGAAGTGACAGCTCTTTGAGACTGAAGGAGTTTGTTCATGTAACAAGCCCAGAACTGGTTTGGCAAGTTCTCTCCTTCTATCCATCAAAACATCAGTCTTCTCAACAGCAGCAAGTTTTCATTTTTGTCATTTGGATTTTTTGACACTTTTATGTTCCATTTAAAATAACGGAACTGTGGTGCAAATCCATATCTGCATACAAGGAATGATTTAACGAAATTCAGTGGCTGATTGATCAATTCTTACTTTCAAAATGTAAAGATGTGCTTATAGTCTGGATTAAGACAGCAGCTGCCTGAACAATAGCAAAATCTGTCACAAAAAAGAAAATAAACAATCGGAATAAAGAGGACACATTTTTTGAGAAAATGACCTGCTATCATTATTAATGAAGTCTTTGAAGCGTAGATGCCAGTTAAAGTGATGAACATCTATGAGATAAAGCATTCTGAAACACAATAAGTTACTTATGAAAGCGCTGTGAAGAAACAGGTCCTTCAGCTCCATCAAACATCCAAGATGCCATCAGGTTCAGATTCCACTGTTTTGAAATAACTAAAAGATGATAAACTGATACATAAAATAGCAAAAACAACCATTTTGACACTTCTTCCTAAAAGGTGCAATATAAAGAGCAGTATTCAGAACAATCCTTAAACATGTCCACCTACACAGAAACTATGATTTTTCTCAGGCAGTCAGAAGTGTGAATATGGAATTAGTTTGTTTCAGAAAATGTCTCTGTCTCCATCATTAAAAATACTGGATAACAGCCCTGTAAACAATATTTTTATACAAGAAACCAAAATACTTACTTTTTAAAATATCAAGGGTAAAGGATTGATCGGATGATTGTGAAAACAAGACTTTTTGTTATACTGACACAAATGATGGCGGAGGAGTTATGGATGCTACTGCACGTCTACCATTACGTGCCCTTGTCAGCCAACCAGTTTCAATCACCTCCTGTACACTCGCTTGGTTACTTGCCATATTCAGTTACTTAAGCATGAAGCGCACGCCAACATACGAGTCCATGATGTTGCCGAAGCATAAGAACACACCGCTGACGCATACCCTAAATAAGATTTAAAGTTCTCATACCATTGACGATCTTGGTTGGGACATTGTGTAGTCTTGTAGACTGTTACGAACATTTTGCAGTTTCTTCAAAAAATTGATAAGCACCTATAAGATCACATAATGTCATAATCTTTAGGATCACAAAGACCATACAGCATCATAATTTTGGGGAGCAAAAGCAGTATAACGAACGAGTTTGTTGTGTCTCCCGACAAACAAATGTTGAAGGAACATCTCTTAATATCCTTTACAATACACAACATAACAATACTTACCTTTTCTTGTTTGACACCTTAAAATCAATCAACATTCAAACCTGTTTTTTTTAGTCGTCAATCCTAGGATTGGTTGGAACCCCATTACGGGGATTTATTAGCGAAGATACGACAGTGGTTTCGCCTTGCCTACCATGGCCAGTCTTAACCCACCAGACTGGAAGAGGACGACGGACAAACATCCATGCCTCGAGTGGGACTCGAACACGCGGTCCAAGTGGCCAGGCGCACGAGGTCCATGCCTCAGACCGCGTGGCCACTGCGGCCGGCATTAGACCTGTATATTCTGAAAATTATTATGTCAACTGGTTATTTAAGATTATTGGCTACCTGATCAACAGACATCTTGTTAAATATTTGGAACAATATTCAGCCTGCTTCATTTAATGTGCTCATTTGCATAAACTATTGGAAATATATGTTTAAAATGTGGGGAACATTAAGTATTTCTCAATACAGGGTAGATTATATTTCAACCTCAAACAAATGAACTACCCTGACTTTTGAATGGGAAATGTTATTTTCTTTTTTAATATTCAGTCAGAATTTCGACTCGCTATGAATTTTTATTCCATGTAACTAACTTCATTGAGCAGCCCTTCTTCAGAAACTAACAGGCACTCGGTTGGTCAATAGTTGCCTGCATTTTAAGGAACAAAGAAGTTTATTATAAGATCACATAAGCCCATGACTGGACCCTGTATCCTTAGCCAATTAAATTTAGTCCAGTTTTATGCTTCCATATATTACAAAATTAACCTACTTTACTCTTCACAATTAGCTGACCAAATCTAGTCCAATTTTGTTACCATATTAGTATATGGTAACATAAAAATAAATTTAATTAAATCACACTGATGGCTGTCTTCTGGGTTGTTGTGGCAAGCCAGCCATCTTCAGACTCACTGCAATGAAAACCTCAAATCCCATTTAAATTACATTATTTTATAATATTTCGTAAGTATTTCTGTTTTATGTCCAGCAAGATAAACAGACAAATATATTTACAGAATTTTAGGTATGAACAAGTATTTAAAAGCATAATTAAATTTTTCTACTTTAAATAAGTTTGGAACACAAGATTTCTTGAAAATATCACCTGTAAAAGACTACTTTTTTGTACAATGTAAGAAACAACTTTTAAATATAGTCTGTATTATCTAACAATCCTCAGTACATTCAATGAAAACCAGTGCTTAAAAATATCCGTTCTCTGGTAGAATGCAGTTCAATATTCTTCATAAGTATGCCGACCAGTTCATTCCCACCTGTTATCAAATAAAAGTCCTTCAAAGAATGCTAAATATATGGCAGATTTACAGGCTTATATGAATAGTTGATATCAGATACACAATATATAGATATTTTATAATTTTTACAAGAGTTTAACACACCACACAACAAAGAGCAGAACCGGTCATAGAAACACAAAACTGTTATGTAATTTTAAAGTTCTTATAAATCAGTTTATTTTATCTATTTTCACTCCATAATGAAGTATTGAATAATTTTTTGGTGTCATTCATCTGACAAAAAGAAAAATCACTTTACAAAAGAAAATTGTTAGATTAATGGCTAGTGTCAAACCTAGGAATTCATGTAGAAGTCTGTTTAAGAGATTAGAAATCTTAGCTCTTCCATGTGAATACATATTCTCGTTAATGAACTTCATTGTGAATAAACAAGGATATTTCCCAACTAATTTTGATACACACAGTCTCAACACAAGAAATAAGATTCAGCTTCATAAACCAGTTGCCAACCCTTTTTTTCAGAAGAGAACATATGTAAACAAAAATGTTTAGCAGTCTGTTATCTAGTCTCATAAATAAAAAAGCACAGCTTAAAGTACCATGAAAAAGATACTTTTCCACATTCATTTTAATATGTTGATGAATATCTAATGTTTACAAATTAACAAATTAACAAATCATTACGTTCATTAATGATTTCTTGCCTTTATACAACATAAATACTGGGGATACTGGAACGACCCATTCTTCATGTGCCTGAGCACTGCAGGTCCCAACTTTTTCTTTCCTGTTGGCTTGATCTATGGACATTCGGTAGGATTCCTTGGATGAGGGATCAACCCATCGCAAGGCCTCTACCTATTTACAGGACAGCACATCATAGAAAAACGTGGACAAACATCCATGGCTTCAGTGGGATTCGAACCCACGGTCCCAGCGACCAAGTGGCACAAGGCCCACGCCTCAGACCGCGCGGCCACTGCGGAACCCCATAACATAAATAGGTAGTGCAATTTATCTACTGTATATAATTGGTAGATTTATGTCACATCACCAGTTCATGTGAACCCTTTACTTATATTTTGTGAAATATTTACAATACTATGAATTGTACTTGTATGTATGCATTGTATTATGTCTTATTACACATCCTTTTATAATCCAACTAACTTGTAGATCCATGGAATATAACTGTGTGAACGTGTGTGTGTAACACATGAAACATAAACAAAACGAAGTATTCTAAATTTGTATTTATTTTTAATATTACTACACCAAATACAATCCTACAAATCCATTCACATCACTTTCTTCTGGCTTCAAGTAAAATTTATATGAGCATATGAAACAGCTGCTTTTAGATTTCTAACAGTACAGGAAAAGCAACGGCTCTCAACCTCATGGCAAATAAAATTAGACAAAAGAAAATGATTCTCTATTCATTACAATAAACAGACATGTCAGTATAAAGGCATTTTCCTGTAAGAAATCACACCATAAACTGTGAAACATGTTCCTATGTAAATTAAATCAGTCTACTTTGATGTTGTGAGACTGGGAAACTGCCTCGCATCTTTAAAACACAGAAATGTTAACTGTTTTTGAAGTTTTCAGATGAGATGGAGACACATTTATTATTTTTATATACTAAAATTGCCACAAAATAACACAAGCACTTCCTTTATATCTTAAATAAATACCGCAACACTTGAAGCCCTTTACTCTGAATACACTTTGCCACACTGTGGCCTGCTTTGATATACAAACACGAGCATCAGTGCGCACACAGAGGAGGTATCCAAAATATTCATTCACATGCACTTAGTGCAAATATGTCCTCTAAATGCTGACTCGAGTAGGAACAAAAGGTATAAGCTACAGACGTAACAGAGGGAAAAGCTCCAATGGAAGGCATTACAATTACTTCTCTTTAGAAGCTATGCAGTTGCAGTTTCAATACATCATCCAATCACATTAACACACGAAAATAAAATTTTGAAAATATTCCTTAAGTCTATTAACATGGGTTACTCAAGATTATATCACATGATCCACATTGAGGGATGGCCTAGAAGGTAATATTATAATAAAAGTTTGTAAACAAACAATATTTAAAAGAAACATATGAGAAGGGGCAATAAAAATAAGAACTGATACAATATTCACTACAGAAACCTTCTTTCAGTAATACTAAGGCCTACCATCTACTGGAGCGAAGCAATTTCAATGAAATTAATAGAAAGTTAGGCTGGGGCCACACGACCGTACAGAGTACGTCTGTTGTAACGCACATCGTGACGTCCGTCATTGAATTATGATTTGTAAGTACAGACAATACTAGTCATCTACATTTCTGCTCTGTTATTTGTAATGGGGCCCCTCCTAGAAGTATGATTTTGGAGCGATCATGAGATGCAGCCTGAACAAAAGCGATTGGCATGACTTGGCATTAAAGTTGCCACTCAACAGTTGCTGAGAACATACTGCCCCCCCCCCCCCTTTCAAACAGAAAATATCATGCAAAAAAGTGTTGAAGCATTCTTGTTTATACAACTACAGGCCGCTTAAGTATTCAAGACTTGGATGGAAATGGTGAAGCAGTTAAAGTAAGGGTTGCTGTGCCATATAACAGGGTAAAATTCTACCAGATTAAATGGTGCAACAACCCAGAAGATGGCTATCTTCACACATGCCACCATTAGAATTTTGGATCACACCAGGTAAAATAATTTAATTTCCTTTCAATTAATATTTATTGGTGATAAAACAATAAATTTAAAGAAACAACAACACACTTTTGTTAATACAATTCAGAATCATCCCCCTCACTTGACATTTTGCAAGAAAACTGATTTAAAAAAAGATATTTCTGCATGCAAAAATGAATTTCCTAATCACCAGCTATTAATGATCACACTATTTCCAAGTCAAACTGAAATTGCATTGCTCCAGTGCACCGCTTGCTGACATCCACAATTATGTTTACACTAGTCCTCAAAGACTTCTCATTTATGATAAGCACATCTTTCTCTCCCTTAAATAATCACTAAATTACAATATTAATTTGCTAATGAACAAGCCCTGAATATATATTTATGTATAAATAATTATCTTGGAATTTGAGATACCAAACTTAGACATTTTATTTAAATTACTACAATATTGTGCATAATTTTGACCCTATGAATTACGCACAAACGTAAAATTATATTAAAAACAATTTTTTTATGATACGAAAATCCCTTCATGCACTGCTGTATCAAAACTTACGTGTAACTTTGTACTTATTAGGATCACAGTAACAGAACTAGGATTGTACCATGTGGTGTGTGGCAGGGTAATGCACCTACATGGAGAGAGTAACAGTCAAAAGCCTATTAAAACTGATTCTTTGAAATAATTGGCTCTTAAATGTGCTGCCAAATTCAAACACCAATTTTGAATATGTCACTACAAGTAAATCATTCTTTCAGATTGTATAAAAGTGAAAGTAAAATAAAAACACAAATCGTGAAAAGCAATTGCCATTAGAAATTCCTATCTGTGATGTCCACTGTCAATATATTACGACAGCGTAATTAGTATATTCCTTCAATAGTCAGTTTCTATAAAATACTTAAAATTTCAAAATAAATTCCTTTCACAGAGATAGAAGAATGGTTCAAATTAGAATGATCTAAAATTTTAGAAAAGCATTTTAATGACAACTGTGGCTTCAGTTTCAAAAAGAGAAAATTCTTTCAGAATTTCATTTTATCAACTTTCAACAAATTACATTCAATCAGTCACATTTATTAATGATTGTTCACATGTGTCCATATGTGCACAGCTGTACTAAAATACTATTGGTTCTATTTCATTAGATTCCATACACACAGATATATTAAGCAAATATATTCAAATCAAAATAATCCTTGTGACTTATGAAATATTTATTTCAGCCATTATATAGTAATTATCAAATGAAATCTGCAAGTATAAACACAAGAATGAACTTGATTGGAATTGTGATTTTGATTTTAAGCTGCAGTAGTACTGACCAGATATTAAGTTTTCGTTGTTAAAATTCCAAATTGCACGTTTCTGATTACTGCGAACAAGCTGATCCCCTGATAATATTAAAATAACAAAGTACGCTATACTAGAAATATTTACCGTCTTTCCTTCAATATATGAAAGTTACCCAGAAATAATGCACTTTGTTCTGTCAGAATTTACATTAGAAATATGTAAATTTCAGTGCTACAAGTGCATTTAGGTGCAGAATTTTGAGGCATTCCTACAGACGGCACATGTTCAGCGAGTCATTAAATCTGCTGTACAAAGTTTGAGAATGACAATGCAATTAGGGAGGAGAGGACATGGCAATATAACCAGGATACAGTCTGGTACTAGTAAGGTAGATACGCCCTTGCTTCTTGTTGGCGTAGGGATATAGTAGTGTATAGGGACTATGGAAAAAATAAACAATTATATATATATATACATATATATATATATATATAAACACACAATTGCATTATATACGCATGTCACATTTTTGGAGTATATATTTCTGAGAAAAAATGTAGTGTATTACTTTCTGGGCAACTGACATAACTGGTCTTAATAAATACAATTAATGACTTTTCATTTTGTGTAAATTTTAGTTTGAAATCAAATTTCCCACAAACGGAACAACTGAACAGTAGGGCATATTTGAAGCATAGAAACTCTCACCCATGTAAAAAGACTATATATGGAATAAATCCTGTTTATTCTACATTGACAAATTTAAAGAAGATAAAAAAGGGTATGAGTGTAGTATTCACGTATTAGTTTCCAAATAACCAGTTTATTTACACAATTTTCAATTGTTTAAGACATACAAGTATGAAGGATGTTGCAAGGTAATAATTAGATCAGCAAATTCTGTATTTGCCATAAGAATGCCACCAAGAGGTGCTGTGTCACAGTGTGGCAAATCATTCATACTCTGCACAACTATATTACATTCGAGTAGCATTACAAATAAACAAACCAGCCAATTTGCTATGACGGTACTTATATAAACACATTTCATGTACCCCCTGAGCCAAGTGGAGAAAATGAGAACTTCTAATATTTTATAACAGTAGCTTTACGGCCACACCAACCATCACCTGTACCCTTCACCCCCAAAATTCTGAAAAAACATTCAACTTTGAGCAATTTCCTTGTGTTAAAGTTGGCATCTTTGGGTCTTTAGTTACAAATCAAATAAAAATAAGAACTCAAAAATGCAAACTTATCTTATTTAGCATCACTCCAAGCTGAACATTTTCAGATGCACAATAATATAAACAAATAGACAATAGGTTTTCTTACCACTACTATATACAATAATATGGATGCATCTAGCGATGCAAAATAATATGAACCAGATAAGACTGTAATTTCTCTATAACTATGCTAATTGTATGGTGACTGCTAAGTAAATGCTTTCAAGCCACAAGTTTAAGTTATATTAAATTAAGCTTCACAGGTTAACATGATTTAGAGATTAAGTTCTCTCAACAAAAGCTGATCCAAAATTTTGTAATACATTTCTCAATATTACATTACTAAGACTTTGCTGTGAATTCATATAAATTTTAAATACCCTTTCTATTTTTCTGTATTTAGTTCTTTTTACTCACTCATGTAGACAAATCTGCAACATAATCTACCATCCCACTTTTCGGGCTATATTTCCCAAACCCAGCGCAACATTAAATGACACTAAAACAGATTATGCAACTTAAAAAGTTTAAGAATTGTTTATAATTTTATCTCACTGAAGTAAATACAAGATGGATCAAGAGAATGGAGTTGACTTCTTTACTGCAATTACAAGTATTGCTTATTACATTTCTCTTAGTCTTGTCAAGCAAATACAGCTACTTCCACTAAAATCCTTTGCTGAATCGTGATTTACAGTCACTTAATGGCTAAGCATAACAGCAAATACGTAGGATGTAAAATTATAAATACAGCAGTTATTGTTTCTTGGCACTACAACCCTGTTGTGGGTTTTCGCCGCCTCCTTTTATGAGGTTTCTTGGTCTTGGTCGTGCGTGAAGCAGTGAGTGACCAGCCCAATGACTGCACAATTTCTACTCAATCCTGATTTGACTGCCAGAGCCATCTAGCAGTTAATCAAGAGACTTTTGGGTGAGAAGTGGCCGCTGAATTTTGCTTACGAAACATCTCATAATAGATACAGCAGTATCCAAAAAATATGAAAGTGCAGAACAACTGAAGTCTCCATACCCTTGCCACTACGTACAACATATATTTAGCCATTATCTGTTAATAAATTAGACCAATGGCATGTGCACAATTTTGTGCGACTGACAAAATTAATTGCTGCTATGCAAATGAAGATGACTGGGAAAGTAAAATACTATATAGTACAGTAATACAGGTTATGTAATTACAAGTCACCATCAGTATGTCCAACATGTAGGTGCAAATTTACATCAGAATGAGAGCCTACTTAAAATCTTTTGAACTGAGTTTCTTCTTCACTTCTACATGGTCTTTATGCTGTGGAGATAATTTATCTCATAACACAACATCAAGAATTATATGTATTTTGAATATATAATTTGTTTCAAGAATAAGTTCCAATACTGTGAATGCCAGATCACATTCACCAGTGTCTCTTTTGTATCAGGATTATATTAAACACAGCCTTGGAAAATTAACCACGTGGGAAACCAATTAACCTTTCACTTGACGTCAAGTTTAAGAAATAATTTGACTTATAAAATTAAATAACAATTCAACATAAGCAAGATAGTCTTTGATTTTTATAGAGGTCACAACTTGCCACACTGAAATTTATTATTTAATAAAATGTTCAAGTTTTGGTATAGTGGCATCTGCTTTCAACAATATTATATTGCTGTACTGTTGTAACAGGTAAAATATGCTTTCAAAATGTACTGCTTTGTACCATGTGTGAAGGGACTGAAAACTAAGGAATAAACACATATTTGCAAAAATTCATGACTATTAAGTTTTTATTTTAATCTCTTTTTGCCATATTAATATTAGGCCCCCAAACAAACAAAAAATTGCACTCTACACGACATACCTTCAACTGACAACATACAGGGAATCAGGATAAAATGATTTTGTTATGAAAACTAATTCTATATCAACCCTTTAAAGCACAGTAGTGATAACTATATGTACCGCTTGCTTTAACATTCAATAACCTTGCATTTTGCTCATAGAGTGTAATTAAGAGTTTCATACAATTCTGAGAATAAACAGCGATTATTTCCATAAACCCTCACTTAATAGTATCTGCACCTTGTCGTGGTGGTGGGGCTTGAGTACCTCAGTGGCGGTAGCATAGCTACTGGTAGGGCCTCCCTAGCCAGATTGGTCGAGGGGGAGAGGTCAGACTAAGACAGTTACCCTGGTCCTCCAGGTTGCAGGTTAGTCGCAAGGCTAACAACTTTGCACCGTAAAAAGGAAGATGTTTCGAAACCTCAAAGCCTCGGACAGACGGACCTAACAGAGGACCGAATGGAAGAGAAGAATTGAGGATGCCATGGACTGAATACGGACCAGAGAGCCATAGAAGAAGAAGTATTTCCCTAAACATTATCTTTATTTTTATATTTGTAATGGACACAAATTGTTTTCTCTTTGAGGTAGCAACTGAATTTTTAAATATTATTTAGTGGGTTTTGTGCTTCAAGGGGTTAATATAGGAAATATTACAAAAATTAACCATGCAATGCAAAAGTCTGAAGTGAACTTGTTTGAAGAAATATGACACTGGAGTTCAGAGCTTCTCAAACTATGCAGTAATCATGAACCTTGGAAGTTTCATCTTATCAAAACATTACTTACTACCTACAGAATGACCTAACCTAACATAACATAACCTAACCTAATATACCACATAATATACAATACACTAATAGTACCAGAATGTAAAAATATATTTGTCTTCACTATTCTGCTTATGCTAAAACTTACATTTATAACACAAGATTCCTAAGTTATTATTAATCAAAATACATGCCAGGTTTAAAAACATATAAACTGAACTGAAATGAATTTACCGAGTTGTTTATACAGTATATGATCCTACTGCCTGTGAGAACATCTGGTAGCATATAAAGAAACTATAGAAAAATAGTTTGAGAAGCACTGATGGGCTACGGGTACAAATTCACCCCTGCTGTACATCACACGTTCATAATACTGAAACTGAAGCCTACGACGTGTGCGCAGCTTACCGTTTTCTGTCCAAACCCTTCAGCACTTCCATTAACAAGAATCATACAATTTCATAAACTATTCCTTTCAAAACCAGACGTAATGCTCATATCATAAGAAAAACAGATAAAGTTCAAGTAAGAAAAGTCATATTCAAGGATAAATTAAATATGTAACATTATAATGTCTAATAAATATTATTAGAACTTCAAGAAAAAATATGCAATACTGAAGAGGAACAAAACAATATTTGAGGAGTGGGGCCTCAGCTATGCCTATATAAAAATTATTCTAGAAACCAAAGATTAAATTATTAAAAAAAATCATTCCTGCTACCTATTCCACATCTAGAGACCAAACTCTACTTCCTAGAGACTAAATCTCTTGTACATACTCTTTAGAAAGGTAGGATCGGAAAAGATGATAAGGCACGCGTTCTTCATGACGCAATGTACGCGTTGGTTTGAAGAACTCGGAACTATTCTGAAATACTGCTGTGAATTCCGAGTTGACTTTGTAACCATTGCACAATCCCGACATGTTCAGTACCTTAATTATATCTCTGTTCTCTACTGTTTGTAATGGCACCAATATTGAACATTCACACAGAATCAATTCTATCAACTTTGCATTCAAGTGTTTCATCTAGTTTCAACGTGTCACAACTTTTCTAGAAATGTGTAAAATTTTCTATACTTTTATTCCATTAAGACTAGAAAAAAGAAAACCTTGATATTAACCCAATCAAATCCAATAAAAACAAACAAATGATTTCATGCACTTGAAGTCTGGCCTGGAAGAATATTTAGAATAACTCTGGAATTACATTATTATTTAAACATAGATTTGAAATTTTCTTTTCACTATTGGAAGATAAATACTTTGTATCCACCCGACTTACAGAGCTGCAGTGTATGTAGACTGAGGCTTGTACTGAGTTAATAAATGTCAGATTTACTGTTCAGTGAAATGGCAATCATTACTTGGAACCATTTTCCTTTTTGAAAAATCACATGTTAATGTTTTATTTGTAAATGTAATCTGCATCAGTTACTGCCTCATAATGTTTGGGCGTAAATACACGTGCTATTATTTTAATTGTATAGGAATATTAATAATTTGATGGCTCCTAGAGAATTAGGATGAATCATGAACTAGATTGTATCATACAGGGAGCAGATATTGTGAGGCTAATCAAAAGCAAAAGGTTAGCCTGGCTTGGCCACATTGCAAGAATGAAAGGAAACAGAAAAGTGATGGAATGGAGACCGATGGGAAGAAGAATGAGAGGGAAGACCACGGAAACGATGGATAGATGACAAGGAGGATGATGTGAGGATGATCGGAGTGAGGGGATGGAGAAGAATTGTGAATGATAGGACAGAATGGAAAAAACTCGTCGAACAAGCCAAGACCCACATAGGGTTATAACGCTACAAGAAGAAGAAGAATATTATTATCTGAATAACACAGTATATGTCTGTGTCAGCTAGAAAAAACATAATTAATTTTCACAATACAAATCTATATTAGTCTTCAATCCAGTGTATTTCAAAATGTGCAACAATATTTGAAAATTTTTAAAATATTTATATTCTTGTCACGGTGTGAATTTTGTCTTTTTAGGTGTGTACGTTGGGATGGATTTACAGGATGCATAAAATGTCCTGGGCTTCATAAATATTGGTAATGAACTGAAAATCAACTGGAAATTTCTATTGTATAAATATCTGAATTGAACGTACATGGAGTAAATCTATGTCCCCTTCACCTTCAAAATTTTTTTTAATTTATAAACTTAAATGAAGTTCTGAAAGGAGAGCATGTCACTGTGTTCCTCAATTCCCTCCCTGCACAGTAATACATCACAAACACTGCCAACCTAATATTCTAATGCAAATAATTAATCAACTACGGCAAAGACCAACGATGCCTGTTCAAATTGATTCTCATACTATTGTAATACCTGCAATGATCCCACTTGTATGGAGTGGAAAGTTCTTCCAAAATGTTATATCATTTTCATCTTTGTCAGAATATCTAATCTCGGAATAAAACACAATTGTTTTGGGAGACATCTGATAATACAGACTGAGAACTCGGGAATAAAGCGAGCATATTCTGTCAAGACCCGGTCAAATCTTGTTTAAAATAAACCATTATGAAGGAAGAAAACTAAATGATAAGTCTTACAACTAACAAATTGATTAAAACTATAAAAAGCTTGCCACCAGCTGTCCTTCCAATACAATAATAACAACACAGATATCATTACAAGTTTCATGCCATATGAAGTTTAATGCTAAGCAACATGGCACAATAAGATTAAGTACGTTGATGGACTCAACAGTCACCTGAAACAGGGGAACAAATACGTATTACTTTCACATAAGATGATGAAAAACATACTGTTAAAAAAGTGCAACACATGTTTCACTCTATGAATTCTCTATAAATTTACTGAGGTATCAAGGTTGGTGGTCCAGTGGTTAGTATCCATCTTTAATATTCGAATAATTTTCAGTTCGATTCGAACCAACAAAATATAAGTATCAGAACAATGACATTATCATTGTTAAAATGTACCACGGAAAATTAAAAGTTAATGGTGATAACAAGCCACTAAACACTGTATGAGCCAGCTGAAACCAGTTCAACACTTTGTACCACAGTTCTTAATATTCCATTTTAATATTATCCTCCCATCTATGTCCATGTGTTATAATGCTATAAAATCACACCTGGTCTGAAACCTACAAACAGATATTGCACACTCATTCCTTAAACATTTAGATTACATGCATTCCCATAATTTGTTTTAATATTCTAAATATTTAACATAACCTTAAAACTTTGCATACCGTGTAGTGTATTAGAATATACAATAAGTAAACAAACAACTATTAACACTATAAAAAGACACTATTGCCATACGCGTTTCAACCTCAAGATGTCATCATCAGTGACATCAAGGAAATTAATTCATTTAATCAAATGGTTTAAACTGGATTGAGAAAATAAATAGTGAATAGGGTATCATTTGAAATACTTTTGTTAAATTATTTATTTTATATTTAACGTAATGTCAGTATGTAAATCTCCTTATCAGATAAAGGACACAACAAACCTGTATGAGGTTTTACTGCTGGGTGTTGTCTCCCTTGGTCAAACTGCACAGCCTTTCCTGGAGCCATACAGCACCTTCAGTTCAGGGAATATCACTTTCCTTATGAGTGCATTGGTTTTCCCGGCCAACATGGCCCTCTGTGGATCCTTCTTCATTGTCTTGATACCTGGTTTGTGCACTAGGAATGCGTTGTCCAAAATTTGGAACTCATAATCCAGCACACACAGTGCATAGCCCTAAAGAAACCAACAGACATATGAGCATAATTTGATATTGGTGCATTCTGTTACGTTTTTAATGCACAACATATAGCATTAACACTGTCTGCACAACTTTATCATACTTTGATGATATAGGTTGCGCGACTAGTTGTGGCACCTAAATGCGCGATGTGTAAGCCGAGAGAGGGGAGTTCAGTAGTAGTGGGGGTCGCACAGCCTTAGCTGCGGTGACGCACCGAACTAAACACAGCTACAGCTACAAACCAACTGAAGCTGACACCCCTCTAGCGCGTGCTAATGAACGAGTCCATCTCATACGACCAAAATCAGTTCTTTGAGCAAGTGCCAGCACTTCTCGCGCGACCTATATTATACGTTCCATTAGTAGTATAATTGCTTATAAACAGTAGTGTAGATCAGTAGTATTCAACCTTTTTTGTTCGTGTACCCCCAGATATAATTTCTCTTCAACTTTGTACCCCCAAAGTTGTTGGTGTATAATTCAAGTTATACATAGTACATAATCTACATCTAAAATAAATTAAATAAATTACATTATTCAGTGTTTATCATAAAATAATATATATATATATATATATATATATATATTAAATTTCACGTACCCCTTAAAATGTCTTCCCGTACCCCAGGTTGAATATCACTGGTGTAGATGACTCTAAATGACAGCGTATGTGAACACAATCACCATGCTATTATTGTTTAATTTTCAGCAATAAATAATTTACAGGGTTTGAATATAACATAACCTATACAGCCTGATCTAGAACATTTTATTTCAAACATTTTTCAATATCATACACACTTAGCAAAATACAAAAAGAAATATTTTTGATTCTTCTAAGTACGTGCTTGTGCTGTGATTAGCTCTGTAACAATAGCAAGTGAGACTTCTCAGGTGCTCATTCTGTACACACAGAATTAATACGAACTCTATGATGACACAGCTGATGATCCAAGAAGACTTCAATGCATTAAATTATTGTCAAATATTAAAATATTATATTTGTAACAAAAAATCAGTATCTGCTACAAGATTCTTGTATCTTCAATAAACTAACCTCACTGCCAATGAGATATGCAAAATAAAAACAAATGCATTAAAAATACGCTACGTTTTCTACCACTCTTTATTAAAAGTGCTATTTAGCGCATTATACCAAAATATTTATACAACTATAGCTGCATGCAGACATCATTCTGTCTATCCACAAGCTGATTACAGTTTTATAGAAAATTTAGTGAGTGTAAAAGACTGGTATATAATATACCAGGTGATACAAAAAGGACTTTACAACTTTGAAAGTGTATAGAAATTTATTCAGAAGGCTTACAGAATCGGTTGAGGTGTCATTTTGTAGCAAAACAAATCAAGTTTGACTCACGTTGTGCTGTAGTACCGAATTCCGTCACCGCGAGCGCAAGCGGCAGTGCATTTGAAAATGGCTCGAAAATTTTCTCATACCACAGTTAGACGAAGATGACCAAAAAGGACGCATTCACTTCCAGCAAGACGGCGCACAACCTCACTACCTCACAGAAGTCCGGGATTTCCTCAATAACCGTTTCCCAGGTCGGTGGATTCGTCGAACAGGGTCGATAGCATGGCCACCTCGTTCTCCAGATTTGACACCTCTCGATTTTTTCTCATGGGGTTTCATTAAAGATCGTGTGTATGTTCCACCCTTACCTGCCAATCTCACTGAGCTCAAAGCTCGAATCACCGTCGCAGTTGCAGAAGTGACACCGGATATGCTGGATCGTGTTTGGCAAGAAATTGATTTCAGGTGGGATGTCTGCAGTATCACCAATGGCAATCACATCAAACCAAAATGACTGTTTGAGGTAAAACTTGATTTGTTTTTCTACAAAATGACACCTCAACCGATTCTGTAAGCCTTCTGAATAAATTCTATACACTTTCAAAGTTGTAGGTCCTTTTTGAATCACTCTGTATATACACAGATGAGAAAGAAAGGTGGTTTTGGTCTGAGCTGTGATGAGTAAGAAGCCATTACCTGTGTCATCTTGTCACTCTTTCCCTCCCAGCTAAGTCGCTCATCATAAAGTGGATCATAATGTGTTCCAATGAAGATGGGCTCCCAGTGCACAAAGTAGCCCGTGCGTTTACCAATGTGAAACACATGCAGCCCAGAGGTCTCCTTTGCAGCAATCCACTCTTTTGACTTGGGGACGTTATGACAGCCAGGACACAGTTTCTTGTGGAATGGAATAGCAGTTCCATTCTTCAGCATGCTCACCTGTCAGAAACACGTGTCATTTATCATTTGCTCCAGACAGAAAGCTGCAGAGACTGAAAATATAAGCAATGTTATGCATGAAAAGAAAATTGATTTATTTATTACTGTTAACTGCTTATTTGTCTGTTTCTGAAGCAATCTCTCTTGAACGAAACTAAACACGTGTCGTAAAAACATTACATATCGGTCTTCTAGGTGTTCTCCACACTCCAGCATGACCAAAGAATAGCTGTCTCTCTCATTTCTCCTACGATGTAGACAACCTGTATGGCTACGTGCCATTGTTCTTTTTATTCTTATTGATATTCCCACTGCGATCATTTTTGTTTTTATTTCTATTGTAACGAAATTCCAGTTGTTATTGTTGTTGCTTGCTGCCCTTGGACTTTCAACATCAACGCAAGAACGCCCTTTGGTCTTTAATGAAACATACTGTTGCTCAGTATTACATCCTCCGAAGGGCTGCGCCACCTACTGGGCAAGATCATATTCGGTGACTGCACCCCCCGAAAGACACCCCCAAGTAATGCCCCCACGGTTAGTGCCAAACAGAACTTTCTACTTAATCCCCTGGGGCTTTGTCACCCAGGTAATTGCACAGGATGCTTGCTTCGTTGGGGCCTGCCCCCCCCCCCTTCGCCGCGCTTCCACACCCCACTGGAGGCCACAGAAAACAAGCAGGTTGTGGAAGCAGCCTCTTGTACACCCCCCCAAAGAACGGACGATTTCCTCTCTGGGCCGTAAAAACGCAGGTTTTTCTCTTTCTTGGCGCGTTCGCTGCCTTGTGAAGCGCCTGTTAAAATCGTTGTCCGTCCATCTGTAACAACTCAAGAACGGCAGAATTAATTTGCATTAATCTGATATATTGGATTTTTGGAGACGACACATTCTAATTCTGGCTGAAATCCGACAAAAATAACGGCCTCTTGCGTTTCTGCACGCAGCAATGAATCGACGGGGAATTCCCAGTCAGCCACGCAAACACGTGGGCGCAAGGGGAATTTCCACGATGACGCCATCACCCAGCCCCAGGCAAAAAAATAACCTCGCCTACAACTCTATCACAGGTGCCATTTAGAAGGGGCAAATTCTTTGGAGTTTCCCTGAATTTTCATTCGATGCGTTAATTTCCTATCTTGTTTCTCTTTGTCCTGACCCAACCTTCCTATGTACTCTCCTGAAAATCGTTCTTTTCTATTGGCCAAAACATGGCTCCACCTTCTCCTCGTCATAACAGGCCTCATACTACTCCTAACCCTTCTCACATGAGCCCTGAAGATTGAGAAAGTATGTTCCTCATAACCAGTAACCCAGTTCCTCGTAGCTTTCCTCACCCTTTCGAATATCGAACAATGCTGTCGAAGGAACCACGACCGTTTCAGCCCCAAATGCATTAGTTACAATCTCCGTCTCATTTTATGCTATAATTCCTACAACTGAAACAGCGTCGTTAAACAAAACAAAAATCAACGTCCTGTCTTTATGTACTGTGGTAAGTTCTAAGCTGAGAAACATTTCAGAGAAAAGTTCCATCAAAATTGCTAAAGTTACACGCGACTGCAGTGAGTTTTTTGTTTTGCTGGGTGGCTCCACGCAGTCACCTTGGCTATAATCCAACAACCCTGACGACTAGACTGCCTTCAAACTCCCAGCGCAGTTTTTGTCTAAGCCGTTCTCACCTCTGTGCTTGCATGAATTCGGATCAACCGTCCCTATCACGAACGAAAAACAGAACCACCGCGTCAGGTCGTTGTGGCGCAACAATGTTCCAACAATTACCTCGGGCCATTATTGCGATAGCGTTCAAATCACGATGGCGAAGCACTTGAGTGTCCAGACCTGGTGGCCAAGACAGGAAAGTACGTCCCGAGAGCCCCTGGAGCCAAAATCACCGGAGGCCAGGCCCCTGGGAGGTAGAGTCCCAGGGTTTAAACAAACCTGATTTGTAATCGGCGTTTGGGGCATTACCTGGGGGTGCAAAAAAAGGGGGTTAGTCCCGTAAAGTGGCCTAGCCCCGTGGGCGAAAAAAACCTCGGTGGGGGGGGGCAACGTTGAGAGAAAATAACCGCACGCCATTCTTGCACTACGTTGCAAAGCTAAGGGATAATATAAATAAAAATAATAAAACAGGAATAACAAAAAGAACAATAATTAGTGGACATGCGGGTTGCCTACCTCGTAGCAAAAACCGCGCCAGATACAAATGGACGGGCCCTTAAGGTGGTCTTGGCTCATGCCAATGCGGGAAGACCGCCTAACCACGCAGGCCAAGCTGATCGTGGGTACGTAATTCCTGATACAATTCAATGTTGTAACCAACTACCGTAATTGTAAAACTGCATGATTCAATATCACCAACCGGCGGTAGGTACGTGACCACGCTACTTCCACCCATTTAAGTGGTATTTTTTCCCTTTAGAGTTTTCGACTAAATACTGTATGCATTTCTTATCTTCCATGCGTGCTACATGCACCAACCATTTCATTCCGGATAATCTGATACACCTAATAATATTAGGTGAAGAGTAATCTTAGATATTATGGAGCTCGTGATTACGCGGTTTTCAACAGCTTCGTGTTATTTCTTGTGCCTCAACTTTCCTTACAGTGAGATACCAAGTTCAACGCCCATACAACACACCAGGTAAAATTGTAGTTTTGAAGTTTTATCTTTACCAACATTTCTTAATTACTTACTTCGTCATCAATTAATTCCACGGAGCAGAATTGTTCTTCAGACGTTAACAGTCGCTCAAGTAATCAAGACATTTCCTGCCTTTTAAGGAAACTGAAGATTCATTACCGTGTTCACAAAAGCCTTCCACCAGTGCCTATCCTCAGTCAGATGAATCCAGTCCATACCCTGCAGTCCATTCCCTAAAACTCCATTTAATATTATCCTACCTTCTATGCCTACGTTTTCCAAATGGTATCTTCCATTCTGGTTTCCTGACCAAAACTGTATGACGTATATTCTGTTTCCTCAAGCTTTGTCCTTGATTCCATCGTACTTAATCACGTATTAATTGTGAAAATTATTACCAAAAATTCACCTCAATATCATTTTAATTCTGATGACAAAGGTGTTTTTGAATTAGGTACTTGTTGGTTATCGGGACACAAAACGGGAGAGTCGAATATCTGGACTTGGATTGGACCGAAAACTGCGCATGCGTGTCAGTATACCCGTAATTTGTCATTAACCTAACCTAACCTAACCTATTTTTAAAGCGATGTGTCCCGATAACCCACAAGTACCTTGAATTATCTGATTATATTTCGAAACTATTCACTGCTTGTGATTTCAATCATTCTTTGATTCTGAAAGTTATGACGTTTCAGAACACAAAGAAGATGCTTATCCTGTACACCCCATTAAAAACGGTAACATTCATCATTTGGTTCTGTCTAACAACCCGTGCAGAGCAGGCAACTACTTTTATGACTGGCGTTGTATCCATAAGAACAACGAATATACTCAGTCCCTCAGCACTGAAAGACGCGGAGACCTGGAGCTTTTATTCAAATGACGCAAATAACAGCCACAGCAAGAGCTCGTTTCAAGGAAAACCACATCTCATATCTCGCGTACTGGAAAAATAGCTTTCAGATAAGTACGAGTCTTGTGAAATATAAATTTATTCAAACTCTTTGTAAAAAATTCAGAAAGTTTCGTGGTAGGGAAAAAAAGTCTGTACATTTTGATAATGAAATGCATTTCAGATGTTCGATGTATGAAAGTATCTTCAGTTGTCATTAACTTCGCCAGAACTTAAAAGCATCAATTAATTTTCCTTCTACAGAGATCGACTTGTAATCAAATTAACGATGCTGAAAATAAACGAGACTGTGGTCTTCTTGAAGACTTATCTAACGTTACGAGAACTGAGGCGGCGACTTAATTTCAGAGTTGAGTACTTAATGTATATTATAACCGTGTCAAAATGACAAAACTTGTCAACGGCGTAAAAGAACTCGACACCGAAGAAGGAAACCGAAATTTCGTCTAAAAAGTCGGCAATCTTCATCGTATCAGCACAGTTAAACATCTTGCAGACTCTACATTAAATTTTGATACTTATTACATTTCGTTTATGAAGAGCGGTCTGGAACACGACAGCGTTGGCCAAATGTCCCATTGCGTCAACTATCCTTTTTTTCAACTGGTACGAATGTCTGATAAAAGATCCAGTTTTATAGTTTGCAACTGCTATAACTTACATGGTAAACAATTAGAACGACCTATACATTTGCGAACCAACCCTTCAATTGATTTTATTGAGTGCATTTCAAACTAGCAGTATAAACAGGTGACTGACAGCAGCGCACCAAGCTTATATCGAAACAAGACACCGCTATCGATTCCCCTGCAATGGAAGGCTACTCTTTTATACCGTCGCTTTATTTTAGGAACAAATAACAGATAACTGGATTCAACAGAACGAACGTGCCTTGCTAAACTTGTAGGCCTGTTACCACGTACCACAAAAAGAAACCTCCATGGAGTAGGAACCTCCTTGAAAAGGGCGATGTTTACTCAGGCCAATACATTTCCTAGAAATTCCGTCGCTGGACTCTGGGCCAGCTCAATCCAATCCACGGCGCCTAATTCTCTCACCAGTCCTTTCTTTGACGTCTTCCGAGCAACACACCGAAAGCATTTTCCATTTTAACCTGGCAGTCTACGGGCTTATATAATCGAACGCTGGTGAAATAATATTCTTGACTCATCTGACGTCATGTATTCCCGAATTCCTAGGATCTTTGTAAAAATTTGTGTTTTTTTTAGTAAGGTGTGGTAACCCCACGACCAATCCCCCCTATCCGCAGAATATGTTAATTTTGTACTGTTATTGATTATTTATGGACATTTAACTGCAGATGTGCTGGCAGAATCGGGTGCTTTTCTTACGTGTCACATTTTGTGCACTGCAAGGATACGTAAACATACTCAGGGTATGCGAGAAACCACGACGACCATCTACAGAGTTAAAATTTTCTCGCGTTCTGTTCATGGCATGCATCATCTAGACCTTCCTGTCTAAAATTAAGGGACAAAAACAACACGCAAACAAGGCGAGGCTCGTAATTTTTAATTCAAATCCTGATAATTTATGTGTACATCAAAACTCAAACTACAATTGTGATTAAAAAACTTACCAGCTGCGTCTTGTTGGCCGGAAGCTCTACCCCCTTCTCAAGCTCAAATATGGGTAAAGGGAACACTTTGGGGTTGTGGTGTAGGAGGGGCGGGTCTTGCCTGCGAATCATGTCAAGGAAGTTCTGGATGAGCCCGGGACTGGGATACAGCTCGATATCGGAGGGTAGAATGTAATGGGTGACTGCGCTCTCACGAGCTACGTTCCTCCCAATGTTAACTGGGTAAAGGATCTTAGCTTTCGTCTTGTACAGAGACGCCGAAGTGACATTCATCCACGGGGCAGGCATCGAACAATTGGTAGGTTCTCTTATCACACTACTTGCCGAAGGAACCTGCTTGGGCACATGTCTCGTACCGAAGAACACATGGAAAGTCACAAACTCACTAATTAAAGGCGAAAGACAATCACGCGCGTAGCGTATCGCTTCCAATGTGGGAGCGAAGTCCGTCCCTGGGGCATGCATTGCCAGAGACACGGGTCCCTGCCACCTTTCTAATAAAGGGACAAGGTTATCTAGGAAGGTATAGTCCGCGTGAGTGGTATAAGTTACACTCTCATGGCACCGGAACTTCCGGGTAGCTGGTACATAATTATACAGCACCCAAAAATCGCTCCGCTGCGCAGTCCGTGGGTCTGCGCTTTTGTCATGGCACTTAACTACGTCTTCCAGCTTCATCAGGACGCCGCTATAATTCTGTTGGGGTTCTGTAATTTGCTGAGAACTCTTCTGGTCTCTCAAGTCCATTATTGCAGACTGTTCTGAAGTCGCTACTGATGATGGTTTAGTGGGTTTCTTAGTCGATATTATTGAAGAAGAAGCGACGTCCGAAGATGAAATTACTGTCGGCGACTGCTTTCCTTCAGCGTTCGGCTGACTTCTCGCAGTTGCACTCCTATCAGTATTGTCAAGTACTATGAACTTAGCAGCAGCAGCAGAGTTACCACCGGACGATGCCGGCTCTGCGGGTAGTTGAGATATGTCGATAGACGCCAAGTTCCTTCCGGAAGCTTGAAGTTCTTCTATGAAGTCGACTCCGCCATTCTTAGACGCAATGTGTCTCCCTACATACAGTAGGACGGCGATGTTAAGGATGATGCTGAGGCGCAGGACCCAGTTTCTCCTGGTAAACATGATGGCAGTGAGTGATTTCTTCTTCTTCTACCCCGACGTCGACGACGCTGATAGTTGCAACCCCGCAGTTTCAGTGACTGCTTCATCCCAAGTCGCACACCGGCGTCATGTCTCACTGGGTCACCTCGCTACGGCACACTGGAACAGTACAAACGCAGAAATTAATGTCTGAAATATGAATGCACAGTCTCAAGTGTTCACGAGACAGATGATGTTCATTGAGAACCAGTACCAGACAGAACTCAAGGACTACTTTCTTGCTGTCAAGATTAGTTTATCGTTACAATTGTCATCATCTTTGCAGGAAGAACTTCTTGGCAACAGATTATGGCTGCGTTATATTTATCAGACATAATAATTGCGAAAGTGTGCATCATCTAAGACTTATGAGTTTTGTATAGAGTGAAGCTTTCGCGGCGACCGAAGTTAATGAAAGACTCTCGGGCGGAAGAAATGGTTCATTCACCATTCAGCCACCTGACGCGGCTTGTTACCCGAGAGTCTTTCATTAATTTATGAGTTTTGTGGAATATGGAAGAAAGCAGTTACGTGTTTTTCTTGTACTAACCAGGCTCATTCAAAAGGGCAACGGAAAAACGAAGCCTATTAGCTGCTTATTGGCTTACATTGATATAATATAGACGCGAGCCTATATTCAGAAGCATTGGAACATACGAGTAATAATTGCTTGCTCAGACGACAGGAATGTCAATGTGAATAACATGTAGTTGGTACATCAGTATTATTTGTATTTGCCCACATATTGGACGGAACACATAGGAATCTGCCCCATTATCGAAGATCCACATCGAACCTTTTTTTGGTTTCCTTAGTATATACATAGAGATTTTGAATCGTCGTCTGCTTGTGAGTATGTTTTCAGTATCGGCATACACATAACACAGGCAACGCTCCACGTTACAACTTTTCTCGTAAACAGATTGACAATGAAGACTCAAACTGTCTTCCCGTACTTTAAGCATAATGTGTATCTGAACTTTCCTATAACGCAAAGCCGAGTAAACATAATGTACCTCTTTAACAAGGTAATGAACCACTAACGAAACCCTACAAATAATTTGATGGCATAGAATGAAAAACCTCAATTTGTTAACGGCAACTGTCCGACAGCAAGGAATTAGAAATCACAGGTCACAAATGGCAACATAAAGGAATCAAAAGAGGCCTATTTAAAGGTATTAAAACATCACTAGTGATGAAAGTGAGAAAAGTCACAACAATTTAAAATCAGCTTCTGAAAATCTAACACAGTCTACCCTGGAATTGAATCCGGACCTCAGCGGGGAGAAGCCAAAAACTAACCACAGACTGATACAAAGATACTTAAAACCCGTAAAATGTATTTTTTTTACAGGTATGAAAATCCGACTGCATTATCGATTTTAGTTATAATTCCAAATCGTACCTCACAATTATAATTTGTGACACGAACTTTCGGTGATACAAATACTCATTCTGGTTGGTTCGAAAAAATTGTGCGGTCTCTCACAGCAACCCAATTCAATTACGTCCATGTTTATGCAGACAATGCATTTTATTCACTGCCAAGGTCGGAACGCGATTATGACTAGTGCGACATTCTATTGCTGCAGTACTCATAAAGCCTTTAGTATTCTCTAGAATTGAAAAGTTTTATTATCACAGATAAGAGAAGTAATTTATGATCAAACTCCCACAGCCCATACTTAACAGTAGCAATTAAACCCAGCGCTGCACACTATCTACTTATGAATATACAGATTGTTGCGTTTTTTATGAACAAACCAACTCCATGGATCAGAGTCCTTCCTGAGGAGTTAGGAGCCGCTACATTAATCCAGTCTACACCCCTAATCCTACTTAGAACCAGGATGGCTAACGTTTAGACCGAGAGTCGAAGACGGACTTCCCGAAAGTAAACAGTCGTACCAACCACTTAAGTTCTATGTTCCGTGTTTTATAAATCCCCACTAATACCAAACATACGCCATTTCGTTTCCCCTAATCTCATTTAAGTTCGAGGCAAATTCTACAGCTTCTTCGAAAAATAACTCATGAGTTTTAAAAACTAAAAATCTCCTTTAATATGAGGCATTGAAATACGGAGTTCCTTATGAAATGTTCAACAACTCACAAAGTATCAATTTCCCCACAAATTTACGACAATGAAAAGTGAAAATTCAACTGCAGTTGGTTTACAACAAGAAATGGCCCCACCCACTTCATTTGTCTTTGTTTTCGCCGTGATCTGAATGTCGGGTTTCCTGGTCCATGAACATCAAGAGTGGGCCAACAGTCTGACCGTCCAACAATCAGTATCTCACAGAATCAGATTTTTGTCGAGATTTGTGGAAACACTGTCTGCGCCAACAAAATTCGTGATTTGAAACACCAACAGCTTCAGTGGCAAACACTCCAGATACGTTTCACTTATTCTGAACCAAATCTTAAAACTGTTTGGATGTCTGCATGGCTACAAATAAGACCTTTCAAGGAAACACATGCACTTTGAGAGTTATTTTACGAATACGCCATAATGTTAGTTACTGTGGTTTGGAAGATGGCTGTCTTGTGGGTTTCAGCGCCGTGTAGTCTGGTAGAAGTTTACAGACGTTTCAGAGGTCCTTTGCTGCCTCCATAATTAGGGCGATGATGGAGGCAGCAAGGACCTCTGAAGCGTCTGCAAACTTCCACCAGACTACACGGCGCTGAAACCCACAAGACAGCCATCTTCAAATGTGCCACCTACAGCACTGGAATTCCAGATGATTGTGACCTTTTGGCAGCAGCGCCAACAGAGACAGCTCGATGTGTAAACCATGTGACATTCAACGCCAATCGAATCCTAAAACGGGTATGAAGACTGAGTCCACAGTAATTTGCATAGAGACTTGTGCTATTTTACACCACTGCTGCTCTAGATCTGGATTCAGCCAAATAAATGAATTAATGTGGCCAGTGAAAATATAATGTGAAACTCGTATAAGGATAGAACGCGAGGAAATTTTGTTGATTTTCAAACTTCTACTGATTCTTACTATACAATCCTCTTTCCACGCCAGCATAAGAATAAACTGCTTAGTAGACCTAAGCCTCCGCTTCGTTGATTTACGCTTTTTTTTGCTGAATCTACAAATCTTACTTTACTTCCTTTATCTGTCTACTGATCTATGTAAAAGAGATTTTCGAGAAACATAAATAAAGATCAAGCAACAGCAGGCAATTCTGAAGAACGAAGTTCCATTAGCAGAATATTTCGTAGCCTGATAAATGGTACGATGTAAAGTAAGCTTCTTAAAAGTTGGAAGTTTCTTTAAAAAGGAGGTGTTTAAAATATTAAATAATTAATTTTATACTTTGTTTCCAGCATACCCACTTAACGTCACTTGCTTTAGAGATAGCCTAAAATAACGTCCCGTAATTCATAAACAAATATATTTATTAATTATTAATTAATAATAATATTAGTAAGTTTTATATCTTGAGGGATCCATATTTAACGGTTATTCCCTGCACTCGTATGCCGAATACGAGAATAAAAAGGCTTTAAAGAAAATGTCCCATCTGCCCGACACTATCAGTGACGCTTGGCAACATTATTTTCTTGCCAGTTCTTAGTCTCAAGAGAACAGCATGACTCAGTTTCCTGAAGGCAATCTATGTCATTCCTTGCCGAGTTACGCTGCGTTACTATTGATTGGCAACATGGGTAAAATAGGAAGAGTTTCTGGGGTGTTAGAGGAAAATAAACTAGTGTACAGCTACGTCATGCCTCATGAAGCAGTTACTTGGCAGTTATGTGCTGTGGCTGGCAACAGAACTGGCGTATTAAAACGTTGCCTTCACGAGGTGATTGATGTGTTGTTTCACAAGCTACTGGCATAGATGTCACTGGTGACAAAAATAGGACGCATCAATGACAGGGGATATGTGATTACCAGAAGGAAGTCTGGGCACGACATTATATTACAATTAGGTTCTCAGGGCGGCAACTAAGAAGATGCCCGTCTTCTGAAATATTGCGCCGTGTCGTCTCATAGAAACTGACCGAGTATTCAAACGTCAGTCGATTTCAACGACAGTACATGACGCGTTTCCTTTCGATACGTTAACTGCGTAGTGTCGAACCCAACTCCGTTTCGTTTGAAGGTCTAGCAATACGATGAATTCCGAAAAAAAGTCAGACCAACCACAAACCAATCAGACAGGTTTTGATGTCAATTACTGGTTGCTTGTGACGACTAGCATTTAGCCTGTCTTTTAACATAAAAAGATGGCGACATAACTCCATTTCAAGGATTATTTCCATAGGTGTCACCAGGCATGGAAATGTGAAGTGCTAGAATTTTCCACACACGGTCACTCAACGTGCAGCAACCTGTCCCGCTTACCCCAACAGTAACACCAAGTTTTCTTTTGGTAATATTATTATTTCGATCCTGTTATAATGAAATGATTCCTATTTTTGTGTACGTCCACAGAAAACGTGTGATTAAGAAGCATGACGAATTTTAGTGTACATTCCTGAGCTTTTACGATACGTATCGTATACGTTAGCAGCCATTTTAAAGCATTAAAACCATGTACTTAACATGGAATGGTCTATACAATACGTTTTATTATAATGTATGTATGTGTTATGCGAGAAAACATTATACGTGGCGTGGCATGTAAACCAACGTTTTTTACTGGCTAGATTAGTTTTATTAACCAAGAACAGTTCAGTATAATTATCATATAACAATTTTCTGACAATTATTGTAATAAATAAATTTTTTAAAAAGTTTATTTATTTAAATCTCACAATTATGTTCACTATACGTTTGGCATTTCGTTTTATAAGGAACTCTTATGTACTGGCGACGTTAAGAAATTTTGAATGAATTGTGACGTTCGTTATAGCGAATGTTCATAAATCGAACGTTCGTAAAGCTAGAGTTGCCTGTAATCATTAAAAAACTACCGAAAAAAGGAAAATTTGTTGCAACCTGCCCCGGCTTCTACTTTCACAGCTCGCTTCCTCTTCGTTAAGACTGACCTGTGAGCGTGTAACGAAAATTAAGTTCAAGGACAATTGAGCACTGCCATAACGGGAGGATCGTCCACTTCCCTCCCTGCAACGATTACCTCGTATCTCTCGTCACTAGACTTTTTAGTAACGCCACAGAGTCTAAAATAACGCCGGACCGCAGACTATGGTCCAGATTCAATCGAAAATCAATTAACTCGGTTCGATTGAGGCCTACTGCCAAAAACCAACATCTCAGTCAGTAGTGAGAAGGACGGCCGGAGTTCGATTATCAGATGGGCAAAATTTTTCTCTTCGCTACAACTGTATCCAGATCGGTTCTGAGGCCCATCCAGCCCCCTGTCGTATCCCTGGGGTTAAAATGGATTGAGCGTGAGACTAACCACTTATCTAGTGCAAAGGCTTAGAATGTGTGGTACTCAAAGCATCAGTGGATCTGCTACTGCGTTTATCTGACGAGTGTCACGAAGACGGAGAGGTATTTTATGGTCCATTGCACTATATTTCGAGAGAGGGGGGAGGGGGAGAGTGGGGGGGGGGACGATCTGAACGAGGTGGGCTGTTCTTCAAGTCGCTGCTTCGTACTCTGAAGACCCCAGGTTTGATTCTGAAGCAAGATAGACACAACAGAGTGGATAAAGTATAATAGTAAAGGGGATTTCAAAAAACAAAGTGTAAGAGGTATAAAGTTTTTTTTTTAAATTGGATCACGATCGGGACCAATACAGGGTTCTTGAAACTTTGAAGCCCACAAAAGAAAAATGATAATTTTTTAACCAGGTCAGTACCTGTCATGTTCTCAGCAAAGACTCTACTCCAAGAAGGTGGTGCCTTAGAAGGCTAAGACAGCCTCAATCCATATCTCTATCAATTTATAATTCATAATCATCCTCCTATTCGACGCCATATTATTTAAGTGGCACAAATAACGTTAATTCCACGTTGAACGTGTAAAGGGTCGATTGATCCGCCGTGCAAGGAATGCTAAATTGGATCAGGCCGAAGGATCTAATCCGTAAAGCTGAAGACGAAGGTAGCGTCGTTTAAAAAAGTAAGAAGCAATCTGCCTTTACTGTAATGCATATAGCTCACAGTTACGGTTAAACGCACTGGCATTTTATAAGGCGATTCCTCCAATGCGCGCTCACCCCTTCCCTGGTCTCTCAAAAAGCGACCGCAGCGAGCAAAGTGTTCCACTTCAACCCCAGCACTTTCAGATCAGGACTAAATTGAGACTATCGGTCAGACACATTCACTCCAGAGAAAAGGCAAAAAAGAAGCCATCTAAAGTCGTGGTCCAGTGGTTCTTATCCGGAAAACTCTGTCATGGACTACTATTCTCAATGAAGCTTCCTTCTCCTTGCTTTTCAGAGTCCCTGTGGGCAAATATTTGTATCGTCATATTTTAAAACAGACAACAACTGCTTCGTTTTCAGAATCATTCACAAAACGCATAAACTATGTAACTGAAACACCGGCGTTACATGGTCCAAGAATAAATCAAACTGATGTCACCCGGTGAGCTTGTTTGGGCGGAAAAAAGTGTCAATAGACAACAAAAAATTCAAACCCTCCATCACGAGTCGATCCTTAGCTGACCTAGCGACAAACACTACGAAATCAATCACTACAACCTGTACGTAATCTGTCGAAAATCCAACTGGCAAGATGGCACCGGAAGTTTTGTTTAACAAAAATCCCATATCGTCTGAGGTGGAGATTGAACTGCTGTTAGAGATGCCAGGTATTTCGGTAAAAAATATTATACTTAATAATCATACAAATATAATATATTTAATTAGTTTCTCTGCCGCAGAAGAGTACTTAACTGGTCCTCTTTAAACCAGTCTCGGTGAGGGGTAACCAACTAGGATTATTTATTTTTAGAACCTTGCTTGAAGGTGTACATAATCGAACACGTCGCTAAGTTGGAGTGTTACCAACAAACAAGGCACCTGCCATTTATTGCACAAAGTAATGAACCGAAAACATACGGATTTTTATTGCTAATCACAGATTTACAACTTCAGCAATACGACTTTATATAGTTTTCGGGGTTCAAAGTGTTGCCATTATTTTCTCTTCTTCTGTAGAAAGTTTATGACATTTCATTTCCTTTCTTTTGAGTACATCAACCAGCCAGCTTTTATACTACAAGTGTACATATGGTCCACCTCGTGGCCTGTAAAATGGGTAAGACGGCTGAAGCAACCAGGTCGTGAAACCGACAATTCATCTCCACCTAGTGCTAAAGTTAAGAATGCGTGGAGATATACAACTAAACCTTCACAGGGTGGTGCTTAATTAAACACAGAGACAATTTTAAATTGGAGAACAAAACTCAAAAATGTTCCCGATAAAACAATAACTGTACCACGCACGTAAATGAGCCGGGTAGCTCAGTCAGTGTAGTGACCGACTATAGGTCCCCGATAGAGGCAGAGAATTTTCTTCTAGCCTCTGTGTCCAGATCGGTTCTGAGGCCCACCCAGCCTCCTGTCCAATGGGTACCGGGGTCCTTTCCCGGGGTTAAAGTGGGGCCTTGACGTGGTGCTAACCACTCACCCCCATCGAGTGCCGAGGTCAAGAATGAGTAGGAGCTATACTCAGGTGCCAACATTAGCATGTAACGGGATGGCTTTACCTGACATAAACTCAACAGCAAAATATTTGGCTTTTTGGCTTGCAACTGGACAGCAGGCATACTGCATTCAAATCTACACCGGGTAGCTAACCGGCTATAATTTACTGTCACGAGCCGTTTCAGCAGAATACCTCGAAGTAGGTTACGTCTGTTTATCACCGTTCGTACACATTCTCATCTATCATTCAATGTTAAATGACTTCTGGTTAAAGTGGTTATTATGTCGGTCATAACCCACGTATCAGCTTGACATTTCTATTATTATTACATCGTAAAATTACCAATATTCACATACAAAGCGATAAACATTAAAATACCAAACTTCGAATCAAAATGTCGGCATTACTGCTTCTATTAATGGCAAAAACACATGATCTGCAGATAGGCCAATTGAATGAAAAATATAAACGCTATTTTATTCTCATACGTATTAATATGAGGTGTGTTAGAAAGTCTGTTACTGAAACACACTTCTAGTCGTTCTTCTCTCGTCTCCACATTCAATATTTATTAGAAGTAATTTTATACATTAGTTTTCGCTCTCTCCGGACCGGAGAAAATATCCAAGAATGGAAGATTTACGTTCAATTAGAGTGTCGCTTCAGACAAGCTCTAAAATATAGTTTTGTTACAGCTTTCCATTCTCTGCTTGCTTAAAAAGTTATTAGGGGCGGAGGACAGACATATGACTACAGATGGAGAGACAAACATGACCTCATAAACAAAAAAACTGAGCTAAAAACAGGATAATCATTCATGTCCAGTTTTAACCACGCTTTCCTCGAAACACAATTTATGTTTGAACAACTACAAACCACGGACGGAGCGGAACCTAGAAATTTGTCTGCAGAATTTAACAGGACTACAGGTACAGGAACTCTGTATTATCCTAAATAACACTAAGAAATGTGTGACTAAATTAAAAAAATACTAATTTATAGTTCCTGCTAACATCGCTACGAGGATTGAGCAACAGGAAGAAGACCTTGTGACGTCTTACAGAAGTGTTACTAATTTAGTGCAAGACTTGGACCAACTGTAACAAGCCCGGAGATATCTTGTGACACTTTAGCAGTAAAGGTGTAGTAATATCTCACGTATCAACTAACATTAAAATGTAATACATGTAGAAGCAATAATTTTTTTATTCTGTACAATTTAATAATTTTACCCACAAATTAATTATACAAAACAATTACAATAACTACGATAAGAGTAAGTTACGCGAAGAATTACAAATGGATTAGAGTTCTATTATCTACGAGGAATATGGCGCAATGTTACATCTTCGAATATCGATATCCCAGTTTACTTACAAAACCGTGACTTGCAGTCACTGTTGTTTGGTGCTATCTATCGGCAGACTACGTAATTATACGGTCACAGATTAACTTTTGTTGGTCCCGGAAGGCAATTACAGATACGCTGAATTGCGTGCTGACATCTTTAGGAAGAATATTATCAACGCAGTTAACTGTCATGTGATCGACTCTCAGTATTGATTCTGCACTGTGTAGCAGGCTGAGTGCTTCGTGGTTCGCTTCACTCAAGTATTTCACTCAATTTCATAAATTGTTATTGACTTTACTAAAAAATAATACCCCGTGGTTCAAGACGCTCAGTACTTAGCGGTGTCTGTAAAATATGCACACACGTGTTTCTTCAGGAGGGTGTGCATAACGAATATACGATGTTTACATGACGACTTCGCACGTACCACATTCTCATGCGATATATGTGTGTGTGGGTGTGTTTCGTGAAATATTTTTTCCGACTCTTGCACAATGTATCTATTGTTGGAAAAGTGGTGGACTTTTATTATATCGACAATCGACAATGCCAACGACACAGTGGATTGAAGTCATGAGTGAAAATAATAATGCTATTGCAAATACGCGTCACTAACCTAACCTAACCTAACCCAACACAACCAGATAAACTATTCAGAGTATATGACCGTCCGTGCTAATTTCATAACTAGGTAATGGCTGTATAGAAACTCGTGAAATTTTATACGGACGTTATACCCCATGTAATTTATCGAAAATAAAACTTTTTGGTTCTGTCTTTACTATTCTGGCAGAGTGATATGAGACAATGATCTAACCTAAACTAACGTAAGCTACCTCAATCCACTCTACCGGCTTTGGGAATTATGTCTGTGTGATCATAACCATATGACTGGAGGAAAATGGAAAATATTTCGTCATAAAGTTACGCCACAGGTGGCATACGGAACAAACATTTTTTTCGATCGATATTATCTAAATGCACAATTTCGGCAGTTACCAGTGAAGCTGGTTGAAACAATCTCTTTCACGCTGAGGTACACTAAAGTAATAATGGTACAATATCTGACGGGCCACTGAGACACAGGAAATGTTCAAGCGGATCTGTACAATGTCTGTTCATGGTACTTTGTAAACATGAATATTGTATACAGTATGTTCATAATATAATTCACAGTTCGTCATGCTTTTCATTTATATACATTTTTATTAACCATTACATTCAGTTCAAAGAAAATTTAACAGGTCAGCAGCATTTTCTTGAAGATTATTACGCGATAAGCAAAATATTAACAACAACAAGAAGAAGGCTGTCTTCTGGGTCGTTGAGCCGTGTAGTCTGGTAGAAGTTTACCGACGTTTCAGAGTAAGCCTTATTCATTGCCCTGATGATGGAGACAGCAAGGACCTCTGAAACGTTGGTAAAATTCTACCAGACTACACAGCGCATCAACTCAGAAGACTCTCTGCCAAATCCTACACAATATTAACACCAAAAGTTGTTGTTAAAAGCTCAGTAAATTTATGTAAAAGGCATAAAGAAATATAACGAAATATAACAAAATATAAAGAAAACAATAATAACAATTAGCGGCATTGGTTGATGTTATGTCAAAGCACAGCCAAGTAAGACTCCCTATTGCAAACAGAGTAGGTGCAGAGTGGTCCAGAATGTACCTACCAAGTTTAATGCTTCATTTCACCTAAACTATGAAACACTAAAATTTCATTAAAATAAACAACTCGAGCCATATACGTTACGATGTGTTCAATGTGAATATTGGTTTCAGCCGTCGCTGCTGAAGGCCTGCTGCCACTTTGAGAATATCGTCCAAAACTGATTATATTACGAAATTTCTTGACGAGGCATTAAACTGTGTGCATGTCCGATCAAACTTTGACGCCAAACTTTAGCTGGAACGCTCTTCTGACCTTTCCAGGGCTTTCGGATGATAGAATTTGCTATTCGATTATGAATACCGCTGCTCGGTACTGAACAAAATCGAACGCAAACAAATGATAAACAAATGGCGAAAGCATTACAGTGTGTCATCAAAATGTCTTCCTTTTATAATCACTCGTTGCGGAGAAAACTGAACTTAAACTTCGTACGTATATTTTGAACCAGCCTGTAAATGCACTTTTCCTTGAAGGCGCTAGAGTAAGTTCATTTGTTTGCTTTCATCGGTGCATGGGCTCATCACAGGTCATGAAAGGCGAAAAGGAGGAACGTGTACAGTCTGGTCGAGAAATCATCGGCAAAGAAATATGGCACATCAGTTTTCTACCTACTCAAACTTTGCAAGAAGTGAGTGCATTTCATTTACAGATATGTTACCTTACTTTCACTGCATCTAACTACTTCTCATGGTGGTTTATACTCCGTTGTCGATGTCGTCTTTTGTGTACTCGTAAGAAAGACAGAAAAAATCCGTAGGACCATTCTATCTCCATCTTCAGCCCTGAACCTTTCACAAATTCTTGGTATCTATGTACAACAAAAAAGGAGCCTTCGTGTTAACCACCATAACCCGGCTAACAACTTGAAAATATATATAAAAATAAAGTTTTCTGTCTTGTTTCGCGATTCAGTTGTACTCCATACAATGAAATACAACAACCGATCAGATTAAAATGCACTGTTAGCCACCTAGTTGAGGCTTACGCTCGCTGCTAGCGTTACAACGCTTGACGCTAACGAGGCCTATCCGGCTGAAGCCGACTAACGACACATTTTACCTGATCAGTTCTGCTCTGTTCCGACGTATGGGGTACCACTGAACAACGAAAGTATGGCAGCAGAAGACTTCACCACGTGTTTTAAGTGTTAGCCGAGATAACACTGTTAACACAGTTTACATAAACGCCCCGCCCTTGACCTCCACACTCTATTCCATCTCAGAAGACCAACATTGACATCATCGCCGTGAGAATCTCACAATTCTTCTCATGAATTATAATCGGTGAAATGTAAGATACGGCCGGTTTACAGCTGGAAAGATGGCTGTATTCTGCACGATCGCCCTGAAAATACATGCAGGAAGCACATTTGTAACGTCGGTGATGGGGTAATAACTCAGAAGACGGCCATCTTCACACTCACCGCCGTGAGAACCTGAGAAGATCCTGATATTCACTAAAAAGGGAGCTCTGTGGGCGCTGAAGCCATGCGGGCAACGTGGTGAAGAGAAAACCCCTACTCCCTGTCGGGAATCGAACACCTGTCGTTCAGCTCAAGACTATTAATCCCAGATATCGCAGAGGAAGGAGAGAATTTATGTGCACAACGCGCAGCCGCCCGGTACCACACCAGAATTCACCTGGAAGGACAGGGCAAGTGCAAGAAGTGGTGCCCAATCCACCAGCATGCAAAACAAGATCCTGTCTGCTAGAGGTTATGCATTGTATTCAGGACGTGTAAAGTTCAGTTACCCGGAGGCTGGCTGGCAGTCCTTGGAGAGACATTCGTACTTTATTCCAGACATAAAGGTAAACGCCTTCGAATAGCCAACGACCGCTGGCTGCTTAAAGTACCGGCATCAACTATCTTCTCGAAAGAAGCTTGTGGTGCAAGTGATGGAGGCAGTAAGCACCTCTGAAACGTCGGTAAACTTCTACCGGCTACGTCCAATATTATAGGCAATATCAGAGCAGACAGTCATCTTCACACCGAAATTACAAAGATACTGAAAACTGAGAAAGATGTTGAACGCCGTGTCTGATTTTTACGACAAAGGCGAGTTAAAAAGAACACTCACCGAGAGAGAAACAATCCTCTAAGGGCTGCTGAACTACTTCTGCAATAGGGGTACTAAAAAGTTTAGGATTCAAGTCCAATATTAAGTACATTTCACACACACACACACACATATATATATTATATATAATATAAAATATAGTATATTACTGTGCTGTCAACACAGCATGAACTTATCATTGGCTCTCGATAAACGTCAATAGATCTTCATCCTATAACAGTACACCTTGAATGGCTGTTTTGTATTCGATAGGTCGTAAATTCCAATCTCGACTCGCAGAGCGACTATCCTTACTAAGTTGTTCGTAGTTTCTTCTTTCAGCCCTGTAACGCAAACCTGGAATCATACCTAATAAACAGGCCACGGCAGCTCTGCCACAACCTTCCAAACTGTCATTTGATGATTTTTAAACAACATAAATGAATAAGCATCTCTAAATAAACAAGACAACTGAATGAACCCTACTGACCTGAATAAATCTGCAGTGTTCGTAAGCTCATTAGTGATACGTGCCACTTTTATAGATAATGCTGCCTTCCTCTGTGGTGAATGGAAGAGAAGGTTTCAATGTTACACATTTATGCCTCGAAGTAATGAGATCACTGTGTCCTGACAGAAAATGTCTATCTAGCACAGTGTCTGCAACACCGAGCCAGTCGTGTTGTAAGGCACAAGCGAGTAGGAAACGCCATCCACACGAACCGTGCCGACACGAGGGGATTTTTTCAACACCACGGGCAAGGTTCCCCTCCCCCCTTCTGCTTCGGGATTCGATTTCTGGGAATCTTTCCGAATCTCCCAGTAATGCATTTTTTACAGTTAATTGGCGCATTCATACCTACACGATATTCAGCGCGCATATCGATAGTTAACTCGCGAAGTATTTATCGGAGCGAAACATTTTTCAAACAAATTTTTTTTATAAAAAATTATTCCAATACACTTGTTCTGTAGTCTACGTCTTACGGTCTCTTTAACTAGAGAACCATCGAACTGATTAATAACATTTTAAACTAGACACCCTTCTCTGCGTGTACACACACTTAATCATTTTACCGATACATGACGTTTCGGGTTCTTCTCTACCATCTTCATTGCGTTTGTAATCGACAACTTCCATCCTAAACTGCCTTGAAGAATGCATTTCTGCCGTTGCCATTTCTCTAATTCATTCTTTACTAAAAGTACAACATTCGAATCTATATAAAGACATAAGTACAGCTTTTAACTCTATAGAATTTAAGAAAGGTCTGCTATTGGCAGTTTGTCAATAACATTCGTTTTATAGCAGCACAGAACTGCTGGAGTTTTATATTGCATCAATGTCTCTCTCACAGAAGCCTAAAAACTGAAATTCCCCACTTCTACATCTGTTCAATTTCTTTTCACATCCCCATATTCTTATATCCCTCTTCTCTAAATGAATTACTTTTGTGTTTAAGACAAATACTTTCATACCGAATACATGAATTAGGCCTATATCAGGCCAGCCTAATTTATAAACAGCTCTTTGAAGATTCCCTTCTATTCAAGCAACTAAGACGTGCGAGATTTCAGGTTCTCCCCTTATGATGGAGGCAGCAAGCACCTCCGAAACATCGGTAAACTTCTACCAAACTACACTGCGCAACTAATACCTGTCATTTGTAAATTAACCAAAAATATGGAAACCATTTTGGTCTATATAACTGAAAATTACTGACGTTTCAGTGGTACCTAGTGTCTCCATAATTAGGAAGATAGCCCTCGTCACTGCGAGAACCTGAATTCTTACCAAGAGTTTCTAGCAATTTCAAAACTTCTTCTATCCATAACTTGGCTTGCTCGTAGGATGTAAAATACTACCTGCAAAGCTCACAACGTATCACAAGAATGTGTCTCGCTAGCGATGTACTAAGCACCGCGCCTTGACAACGTACTGAGACATTGCTGCGAAGTTCCACACATTCTTAACCACGGCATTAATAGAAGAAGAGTCTTTTGTGTGTGTCTCCGACCACGTAATGGGATTAAGACAGGGCTGTGGCTAAACAAGTAAGTCCAGACCTATTTGTTCACAGACAACATAACTGATCACTTTAACACGCGCTGGAGGTGGACGACGTCACGACACGTGCTGAAGCACATGGCGTCGCATGCAGTTAAAGGTTTACAGAAGGTTGTAAACCAAGGGAACAAACATTGACTGGGGCCTAAAAGTATATGCAAACAGAAACAAACAGTAGTTATTAAAAAGGGAGGAAGGTTGAAGCAAATACAGCAGAAGGAGAAAGTCAGTGACCAGAACTGACATATTGGCAAAGAACGGGTCAAAGTTTCGGAGGAACATACGCTGAATATGGAGATAGTATGTTCTTCCAAAACGTTGGTATCTACTTACATGTCTATGCAGCTTTACCACCCAGAAGCCCAACATCGAAAGGTCATTTTAGGTTGTGGATCAATTTAAAATGTAATAAATTGTTGAATTACCACAAAGAATTTATAATTCAGGAAACTATTAATTGTAATCATTAGGATCTTTGTCAAAGATGTTAGAAATCAACTGTTCAGAGTCTGAGGAAAATGGGAGAGGCAAGTGGATAAAAGAGAGATAATCTTAATACGAATGAGAGTTAGTGAGAATAGAATGCAGAAATAAAACCAGCGTATTGAATCTATATAAATGTATCATCGTAAAAGTCGGAGTATGACGCTCAACTAATTCAGATTTAGTTACATAATCTTCAGCATTGATATAACGTCGGATGACGCAAGATACGAAGACACAAATCGTGTCTTCTATCAGAAACTAATAGGACGTAAAACGAGAGTGGGGAAATTGAACAAAATGTAGCTTCACAATTTGAAAAATAATCAAGGAGTAGGCCTACGAGATGAGCGGGACATGTAGAACAAATGGAAAAGAAGATAACATGTATACAGCTTCAGTCAGAAACCACTTGGAAGACCTAATGCATGGCAGAATAATATTAAAATCGGATCTTAAATATGTGTGTATGTAAACCGATTCCGTGTGGCTTCAGAACATGGTTTAGTGGTCGGGGTCCGTAAAATGCGGAAATGTTTAACTTCGCGCCTACCATCTTATCAAGAACGGATCTGCGCCACTAGGTTAGTTCTCTCGTTATTCAGATGTAACGCGGCAATAAAAACGCACCACGTGCTCAAGCTGTGCAGATATCCGCATGAGGAATTTAAGCCCGGACAGTGCCTGATTGTTTCATGGGAACTAAATCTTCACAAACCGTACGTCCCAGCAACACACGTGGATCAAGTATATTACAATTATACCCGTAATGCAATGTAATTAGAGTTCATAATTACATAGAGCACTCAGGTAAGCCATTAAATCATAATACGTTCTTGATTGCTTCAAACTTAGTTATATTTGTTTGTTTTTTTACAACGCATTTTAGGAGCAATGTTTATAGCTCATAGTAAAAAATGTGAATAACGTAGAATGTGAATGGAAGTGGTCGTGGTCTATTTAAGGCACTATCCCAACGTGTTTGGAGAAAACTATTAACATCTTCAGATATAACGGTCCCCGGACCCGAACCTGGGACCTCCCTAAAAAGCAGCATTGCCCACGAACGATGCTGTAATCTTCAGCCAACCACACGACTGGAGGGAGATGTCAACCTGGTGTGCATTCACAAGAAATAGTACCATTACATAATACTCACTTCTGTAATATATTCGCCAGAGGATTTTACAGGCAACTGCATTACGTTTGGTATTATTCTACTATTTTATGAATTTATTAATCCTCAATAAGAATTAATTTTAAGCATCCTGGACAAAACTTTGACGATGATGTACAGCAATGTTGCAAGAACACTTACATGTACCTTATAAACGCAACGAAAGTGTAAGTTACCCTCTACCACTCACGTGGCGTGGCTAGACGCTAATACTCTATTTTAATACCTCTCTACATTAGGATCTTCTTTTGGCGAGACCTATCAAAAACATCGCCACGCACGTTTCACCTCTGATAGGACCATACAGTAACGATAAAACCGCGTATGAAGATTGCCGTATTTCATACTACAGACTGGTTTAATATTAAACATTTTTCCTTTAGGTTTATTAAGTTTGAGAACGAAAGTCGGTTTAGCTAATATAAACTGTAAACTGTGGGGACGGACCTGGGGAATTTTAAAAGAATGTGCTCTTCCTCTGGACAGCCCAATAAATATGGCTGGACTCTGGTCACTTCAATGAGAAGCCATCACGCTGCTGTATGAAGCGTTAACTTCGGCAATGAAATGTAATATACCAAGTTCACGGTCCATTGTGAATATGGAATGAGGACACATCCAGGACCTGTTGAAATGCTGTTTTTAAAGTCATGTAACAAACTTGTAGAAATCATCATTTACTTGAAAGTATCACAAAATTATCAAAACAAATATAGCACATTATTGCAAAGTCAAGAGCCATTCAACGTTTCAGGACCCTACACTAAATAGTGTTATCCTAGTTCGCACTGTCGCCATGTTTACAATATCTATGACAGGAAATTAAAGAACAAAATAGCGGAGTTCCCTCCAGTGGCATGATATTCATATTAACGAAAACCCGTTTGTTTGTTTGTTAGAAACGTTTTCTGGAGAACAGACAGTCGTCACATGGACATGGTGACGCAAGATTATAATTTCTAATAAAATCAGGAAAACGGATCATGAACACACAGCGAAGATCTTAACAAATAATTTTACAGTGACATTTAATCCGACACGATACTGGCTTCATTATAACGCATATTCTCCTCATTTCCGTGTAAAAGAGTCGTTTTTCGTTTGTTAACGTGTCAGCCGGGCTAACGTGGCTGCAAGCAACCCACGACATTTTAAAACACACTATCTTTCTGACCTACGCGTAAACGTTTCACATATTTCTCTGCCATACGTTGAAGGCCCATCTAGACGCAAAACACGTTTTTGCGGAATCTGTAAACCATTTTTACGTTTCACCGCACTTAAGTAAACATTACAACTCTCGTTAAATAGTCTTTTCTAGGGACTTTTCGCACAAGCTGAGTGTGAACGGTGTGCATTTCATAGCCCTTTGTGTCTTGCTGCTCTTAAAATAATGAACGTAACAGAGTACAGATTTTAATAAGCCCCCTTGGTGCTAAGAGCCCGGTCACTGTTGGCCTCACCTAAAAGCCCTCGATTAAAGAAGCAGTGGTTCCACTTAGGATACACTGTAAAGAACGCCACAATACCCTTCCGGGTAGAACACAGCTGCATAAAATCATTTGTGGTAGGTAGTTCAAGAACTTTGCTTATAACAGGCATTTATCTTTTCATTGTACCTTGCATGTGTAGCAACACTTGCTGTAACAAATCTGTAACTTATTTCTTGTACTTATACACAGGCGCCGTGCACGTACCAAACTGATGCACCAAATTTTACGACCTTCCTAAGTAACAACATATCCCACGTATTATTTCAGTCTTTCGCCTTCAATCCTACTGTTCATGCACACACGCAAATTCCTATCAACTATATCGGATATTATATTCAAAGGTAATTACTTCGAAGTAATTTTCCGTACTATGTTCTACACCAATTTTCAATCTACTCCATGCATACACAGGGTGTCACGCAAATAAATTTCTCATGCCACTACTACACAAGGCATCGAGTGGCAGAAACACAATGTAAGGCACGTATTTTCTTTTCAAACCCAAAGTATGGTGATTTACTTTTCATCTTTACTTGGGTCTTACGTGCGAAAAATGAGGAATAGCTTTTATTCAAGACATATGACAATTGTTACGTTATAATGTAATACAGATGTTGTATAATTATGCTACGTGGAAAAGTTTTACTGTTGCAACAGCCGATTTCTGGAAATAATTTAATTAAATCAGTATCAAATATACTCTGTATACATCAATATTACACATAATAACAGAGAAAAAATCAGAGAAGCAATGTGGGCATATACAGTATTAAATGTTTAAATTCAATAAATCTGGCACGCTACAGGAAAACGATTCCTAGTTCTAGTTCATACACTTTGTTTTGTTGCTGAAACATGCTTCATCAGTGAATGCGAGAAACTTCACAGTTTAATAATAATTAATACTAATAACAATAATAAATACCATTGAAGCAGTGAACGAGTGTCTTCCATCTTGCTAGCTCTTCTGCTGACCGAGACACTCTCACTGTACATTCGGACGAATAAAACAAACTGAGCATCACACACTTCCACTCGACGCAGTGCGACATCACACTCTACCTAGACAGACTGCGCTCAGTTTCGGTCACACGCCAACGATGATCAACCGCCCACTCCTTCGAAATGACAACGCGGTTGGTGGGAGCACATCCCTTGTACTGAAATACATGAACACGAAAACTTGGTAACTACGGAAGAAGCATCGATTTGCTAAGATGCACACGGTGGAAATTTTACGCTCAAGTGCAAGAGCTCTCAGAAATTGCTTTGTTGTTCTACGCAAGAACGTGAAAAAACGCTAAGCCATGATGGTCTACTGGGTTATACCGTGTAGTATTATGGATGTGTGCTAACGTTTCGGAGAAACGTGCTGCTCGACTGTTGTGGTCAGATGGTATGAAATTTACGTAAAAGAGAGTTCAGTATGATAACTGTGGACTGTGAGTATGAAGAAAGTTTACGAGTGTGTGGAAAATTTGATAGGAGGGCGTTAGTGTCGATGAGAATCCTGGAACGGCCATCAATCGTAAAGTGTTTAGGTTAAGGAGTATATCGATAGATCGACAAGTGTATCTGAGACAACTGTATATCAGAAGTTTTCAACATTTTTCTGCTAACACGCTTGAGACACTCTATTGCATTTTTTGCAGTACACTAGAATTAGAAAAGAGAACAAAAATTAATGATAAAAGTACCCCTATTTTTAACTAATTTTTCACTGTCACGTTTTCTTGTATCAAGTCTTCCCATTTTTGGGGCGCTATTTGTAATAACTATTATTTTAAAAGGAAATTGTTTCCAACAATATGCACCACTCTACACAACTTATGCAAGAACTGAGCGACACAGAACCTTGCGTACAAAAACGCCGGCATTTGCTGTTCGTGGCAGACTCTGTCAACAAACGAAGTCCGTACGAATTAATTTGCGACAAGGCGTGGGTCATTATTGAAACACCACCACCAACAGTAATTGGTACTATCACTGTGACAACTTTTTACAATTTTCAAGCACAAGTTTATTGTTACGCTGTACCTGGTTATTAAATCAGTGGTTTCAACCTGCTGTACGCGTACCCCCGGGGGTACGCGAAGACATCTTAGGGGGTACGTGAAATTTTAAAAAATATATATTATTTTATGATAAACACTGAATAATCAGTAATGTAATTTATTTAATTTATTTTAGATGTAGATTATATACTACGTATAACTTGAATTATACACCAACAACTTTGGGGGTACAAAGTTGAAGAGAAATTATATCTGGGAGTACGCGAACAAAAAAGGTTGAATACCACTGCCCTAAATATAGTCAATTATGGGTGATAATGTAATATTAACAATAATTTTAATTTTTAATTTTCATATTTAATTTTATAATCATTATTCTATTCAAAGTCTCACGGCACACTTGGCAAAAGCTCGCGGCACACTGTCTGAGAACCATTACTATATATAAATAAACATCAGTGAAAGGCACGGTGCAAGAATGTCTTAAGGCCCAACAGAAAATATTTAATTCTGAAAAAATCAGTAACCTAAACTTGTAAACTACTGGACGAAACACACTGAAATGCGTGGCGATTATGTTATAAACAAAGACATAAGCTCATATACTGTTGTTTTGTCAAAATATTTTCCAAGTTTTTCGATTTGAAGGTTTGACGGCGGTGAACCTGTCCATGTTCGTCTTTTATGTGGTGACGTGTTGAACTGTAGGTCGTTACCAGCGCAGAAGATAGAGATAACATGCTCCACTTCAGCCCTGAAGATGGAGGCAGCATATTCATCCGAAGTTTTGGTTTTCACCTACAAGTTCACGCGGCATCAGAAACCACAAGCCCAAAATTGACATTTTACTGTCATTTGTATTTTGAAGTTTTATGTTAAAAATCACATTTGGAAGGAGTGGCTTATTTCATAATATTATTCCATCATTTTCCTTGAGTGACTCAGAGAAAACATGTGGAACCGCAGTCAAAGAAATTAATACACAACTCGGCATTCGATCTAGGTACTTCCCTTACTGTTACTGCTACAAAAACTAGTTATATTCTACAAAGGGGGAACGGCGTAAAATATGTGCCAAATATTTGGCGTTTAGTTTTAGTCACCTAAAATCAACCAAAACTAAAATCACGAAACGCCACTTTAAAGGAAATTGGCATTTCACTATGCAACTAAATGAAACGAAATGTACTTTAGTGACAACTCGGTTTTCATTATTATTATTATTATGAATAATTTCGTGATGAACGTGTGTAATTTTGACCAATTTTCTACTTAATTCTCCTTTTCATAAAACCACATAAATGTGGCACAACAAACGTATCTTCAAAACGGCTCAAAGCGTTTTGTGTATGGATAGATGACCTTAATTTAGTTATACATTAACAACTGTAAATGTTTTTTCTTATAACAAGAATGTCAATTATGTTATAACATAAACGTATATTCCTTCATCACGTTTCTATGTAGGTCCATTAAATGGCAGAAGAAATGGAATAAGAATTACCTTGCCAATTGTATATTACAGTAAGGTAAAACTACATTCAGGCAAAAAGGTACTATATACTTGGTGTAAAAACTATTCTTTTGAACTTTGTCCATCATCTATACATTATAAACTCATAATATCGTAACGTTTCGAAACATGGATTTTGCTCTCGTCATCAGGTAAAAAGGGAACAAGGGCATATTTCTACCGCAATACAAACATAACGCTGCATATTTCATTTTTTCCTTCGCTAACTTTAAATTTTTAAACTAAGACAAACACTAGAATTTAAACTGTAATTTTATTACTTTTAAAACAATCCTGGCTTAAAAGGTGGATTCACGCTATCAAAGATGGATGGAAAAATTATCATCATGGTCAAATATTACAATAGTTAGGTTTGAAGGACAGATAAGGTGCCCTGCTTTCGTTTTTGAATAATACGCAGTTAAAATTCAGCAATAATTGGGTATCATTATAGGTTTCGTTATTTTATCAGACTATCATTATACCGAGACAATGCATTAAATATGACAGTACTGCTTCCTGTCTCAAATAGCCAAGTCCACTTCTACATGGTCAAGTACAGCGGTCCTTCAGAAGATATTCTTGAGAGTGGAATTTGTCTTTCACAAACTTTCTCCCTTCATCAAGATGTAGCAGAGCCGTGGGCCAGTCAAGACTCTCTTGCGGTCTGCATGTCTACAGACTTCACACAGTTCCCTTACCACAAGGCCACTTCTCTGTGCAAGGATGAATGGTAATGGGTAACCGTGTAGTGCAAAATGAAGTGCCGAAGGACTTAAGTGGCGAAGTTTAGAAGAAAGTGAGTGGGACAGAGTTTATTCTTGCAATTACGTATTTGTCTTACGTCAGGTTCGAAAATGTTAAGTACAAATTCAAACAAGAAGTTCTGGTAAGAGATTACAACTCCTGCCTTCCGTAATTGCTTTCACAGCAAGGCCAGAGCAATGTAAACATCAAGAGTGTACACAGAACTAGCGCAGTTTTGGCAACAACTGACTCTGAATGCTTGAAACTTGTCAAGGATTCGCATTGTCGCCATGATGTTCTTGGATTACTTGCGTTTCCCTTTCACTTTCTTTAGTAGCGTCTTCATTTCCTCTTATTCATTTCTTACTTTCTTTGTTTATATTCTGCACAAAAGTTGTTTTATAAAATTTCTCTAACATTCTTTACCATACATCATTTTAGCAGCAGAGATTTCAGGTTCTCACGGCCGTGAAATTGTCGACTGTGGTCTTCTGCGCAGTAACACTGCATGAACTTGCAATTGGCTACCAATGTTTTGAAGGTATCTCCCGTTACCAAAGTTCACAAAATTGCGGGTATGATATATATGGATCTGGCCTACCAATGATATGACGTCCGTTATTAAACATGTAATCTAATTCGAATATTACGATGCTGTTGGCACATTTATATACGGAGATCATGATAGTGTAGACCTCGGTTTCATTCTGAAACAGGTAACTAACAATAGCATCGAGGAATTACTGTCATCGAAACAGCGTGTGCTCTGGTACAGGTCTTACAAAAGTGTTGGACGCCATATAGTCCCCCCTCCCCACCGCAGCACTTAAAGATAGAACCTGAACCCACAAGTCGGGTCAGAACGTTTAGTCACGTACGGCAGGAACTTGTACGACTCTGCCAATGTTTGCGGACTTACACAGTTTTCGCCATGACACTGCACTAAAAGCTCACAGAACTTAAAACAATAAAAGCCCAATACCTTTACGTAGTCTTCATGTTTCAATGTCCAGAAAACCACCAGCAGAACAAAACAGAGTACTTGAATTCTCTTAGCGTTCCTTTCTTCCAAAATAAAAATCACATAACTGTAAAATTAAAAAAGAAAGTAAACAATTATTTTATTTTCCCATATATTCATGTTTATAGAGCAATTACTTCTTAAAACGTCTCATTAATGGAAATTCAATCATAATAATACATCCCAATGATACGTAAACACGTGTTTCACTGTACTTTCGGGCAGAGAAATATGTTTTCAAAACGCAATGCAATATATAAGGTACATGTTGACAGAAAATCAACGTTTTACACTGTGCACACACTAACAGAGTGAATTTTATTTTGAATGTATCATCTGTTTTCTGTTCATATTCGTGTAATTCAGTTTGAATTTCCATTTCATACCCAAGTTCGTTTACTTTTCGTCTTTTGGTTCAGTCCGTTGATTTTCGTAATTTCCTCTATTTTCGTGTCAATGGTTCGGGCTTCCCATCACATCGCAATCTCCAGCTTACAGGTGAAAACTGAAGATCGATTTGCGCACTCCATCATGTCTAGGATGATGTCAGGGGTGCCCATACGTCACTGAACGTTCTACACGGGCCTAATAAAATTCAAACTCAGATTCTCGTCTGGCTAACAAGACTGACAAAAATCTCGAATTTTCTAGTCCCGCTGAAGAGAGACCTGCTTTTTCTACCACAGAACTACTGAATTCGCCATATTACTGAAGGCCACGTTCATAATTTGCACACGTCACCATTTTGTAGAGTGACAAAATCAACAAGGATGGGATGAACGTGCAGCACGCATGGGAAAGCGAGAAGCGTGTAACTGCAACATTTTAGCAGGAAAACCTGAAAGGAAGACCACTTGAGAAACCTAAGTAACGATGGAAGGGTATTAAACTGAACATTAATACAGAAATGGGGTCTGCGAACGGGAACTGGATTCAACTGGCTCAGGATCGAGTCAAGTGGCAACATTTGTGAATTCAGTTATGTGCATTTGGGTTACATAGAAGTAAAAAAAATTACTTACCAAATACGAAACTATTAGCATTCAAGAACTGACCTCACCATGTACTTTTTTTTTTACTTAATTACTCGTAGTTCGTCAGAAGACAAGCGATTTACAGCTTAGCAAAACCAGCTCGGTTCTTGCTTTGTGACGTAATTCGATACAAGCCCTAATACTGAGAATAAAAGTTCATAATACAGCAAATGCTTTCACACCGGAGCTTTGAAACCCCTGAGTGGCAAGGAGCTGTAAGTGTCTGACGTACAGATTAGTTGGTGTGTGCGAATGGAGTAATTAGCGATGTTCGCGCCCGATTCCTTCCGTAGATAACGCAATTATAATCTTACAAAACCGTCAACTCAAGAGGGTATACGTCCATCACGATTCACTCTCATCTCTTCGGTGATGACCGTACCTCACGATTCCTTTCCAATTCCTACTCGTGCACGAAGAACACCGGGTCTGAAGCCATGCACAACCTATACGACGGTACAGACGAGATCTAGACGACCGACCAGCAGAGCCGAGAAAATCAGACCCGTGTGCCAAAAACGTCGGTTTCGGAGCCAATAACACACCATTCAGATGAGTGCGACAAAAATGACGCTGGGGACACTCCATATTTGACTTAATGAGTACCTTAATACATTGATGATGCCATCAGAATTTTAGGTATCGTGTCGGAATTATTATTAATCATGCGTTGTCCCGTCTACGTACAGACATTGCGAAGGGCCGGTCCCCTGCCAGAAAAGTACTACTACTTGTCTACAAGGGACCAGTTCTTTCAGAATTAAATTTAAGCCCCAATATGCCACAGGAACGTTAATTCTTGACAGCTGCAGAAGTTAAAGAATCCAACTCAGTTAAATACTCCCTTGTCTTGGTTAAAGGATGTGAATTTTCCTACGGTTTTTCTGACCCATTATTCTGCAGGCTGTGCTACAACGTCGACTAAAATATTTAGTTTATCGCTGTAATTTAATTTTAGCCTTTGTCCTTAAGGGGAAAAGGGCCCGGGAAGTTTGTTTTCAAAGGAAAAAGTAGCTCTATGTGTGTCCATTCGCGTGTCTCTTTGTAACTCTAGGATCAAATGACAGTTAGGTACGTAATGGTCATGCAGGTGAACACAGCGGTACGGCTTTCAAAAATATATGGTCAACGTTTCCCGAGTACAGCCATATGAAAAATTTGAGATGAGTGTAACAGCAGTATCGTGAAATGCGGAATCTTAAAAATCAGAACGTTACATTTAAAATAAAAGATGTGCCCACGTTACTGACATTATCAATTATATTATTATAAGTTTTACAAAATGATAATACAGCAATTAGGCATATCTTATTTTTTGCTTAACTGCGCCTACTTTTGAATTAATTTAGTCCAACTGCCCACATGTTTCTTGATTCAATCAATGTTTCCGGTTAGATATTTTCTTTCTTCAGAGCTTATTTATGCAAATGTCACTTATTCATCTTCAATTAACCAGTGATTATTCTTCTGTTGTTTCGGGTGCGCTGGTCATCTACCCCTCTCCTTAACTTCTGCATTTGTTACAATCAATGACCGGCCAGGAGGTGTATCAAGAAAACTCGTCCGCGCTCCTTCACATTTCTCAGTCAAATTATAAATGTCCTCTGCCTCACATATTCATTGCAACAGAGGCTGTCAAAGTACACACACACAAAAAAAATCCAGTCTTCAACTCCTCTCGCCACAAAAATTTGATTTTACATTTCATTATTGTGTTCTCTGGAGTATTCTACCAACGTAGCAACCATATTAAACGCGTTAAAGCAGCCATCATCACTACTTCAAAGGGGAAAAAAGGAGATTCAAATAAGAGAAGGTTCGCATTGCTTGTAACGGCCAGTTTTCAATCCCACCCAACATTACTTATGTAAAACTAAAACTTCCAACAATTTTTCACTCTCCTGCCTTCCTTTACTTCGTTTTGTCGATAACAAAGTTTTCTGTGAACTACTGGTTAGCACAAAATTCACGACATGCACTTCGTACTCAGTGTAATAAAGATTAAGAACACTGTTCATATGAAATACGACACAGAAAGCAAAAAGGCAGTGAAAATTCACTGAAAAATACAAAAAGTGAAACTACAACACATAACCCACGCATTGTTGCTGACTCATGACAAAATACTTCCATAAAAATATGCAACTGGACATAAATTCCGCGCAATACCACGCTGTTTCACCGTAGAACATAAGCTATAGTCGGCGCAGTAGTTTTTGGCCGGTGGAGAAGCTAACGGAGCTGGCGGACGGGCCTAGTCTGTGTACCTGAGGTGGCACGGTCAGCGTATTTCTTTTGTTTGGGCGTTCAGTCCGATAAGCTCCTCGATGCAGTCAGCATTATAATATCGCACAAATGACTCGCTCCTAGCCTTCCCTTTGAAAATTCCACCGGCCAAAAACTACTACGCCGACTATACCTTCAGAAATAAGCAGACTTGCAGTGAGTAAGGAAAACATATTAAACATTTAAACAGTGGTTAATGAATGCTTGCTGCGAAAAAGTTCTGTTTCAGTAAATATTAACAGACATGCATGATAGCGCATGGGAGGGTAATTTGTGTTTTACACGACGGCTACGGAGGCTCATCAGAAAATATCTGTAGATTTAAAAATTAGTAAATACATATGAATTATAAGAATTAAAAGAACATTCTTTAAAATGACACAATTAAATTTACATCAATTCTGAAACGATACCTTGTCCTTTGAAACACGAAGCTCCATTAAACCACAAAAATTCAGTTACTACCATAAGAAAACACAACGCTCCCATTAAAGAAACAAATTGGTTGTGTTTAAGGAAATAATAACTCCTTATTCTAAGAATCATATCAAATGCATAAATACATTCTGTGGTCAAAATAAAGTTACTGAATGTAAAAGCAGTTAACACTCACACTTACCACTATACTTCGAAGCGTTAACGTGCGATCGATGTTCAAAATGTTAAGATGTGCAATAGACCTCAACTTTGAAGAAAAGGCAAGCGAATGAAGTCTGAATCCAAACGGCACATAATAGGGTCAAGTAGCTGGCTATTGTGAACACGGTAATTAAGGGCTGACAATGTATGATCTGAGGCTTTCACGGCGACTAATTACAATGAATTCTTCTCGGGCTACCAGCAGTGTCAGGCGATTTAATGCAGAAAACACCGTTTTGAAAACCATCTTCGTCCTCGTCCTCAGAGTACTCGACTTCAGTAGCCTGAGGACGAGAACGAAGATGGTTATCGAAACGTCGGTGATTTCTCCATTAAACAACCCGACATGGCTGGTAGACCAAGAATTCATTATAAGGGTTGTCAATGTCTGGACCAGCTGAGCGACCATCTATTTCTCAAGGACTGCTCCACGCAACTGGTTACTTGATATTTAAGGCATCACTGGAAAAGTACAGAATATTCGTAGTTATTGCAAATACGTAATTTAACTAAGTTCAGTTCAGAAAAAGCACGTCTGATCTGTGGAGCCTGATGAACGGACTCAGTGGCCTACCTTCAATGCCAGACGCGTTTAGAAAGCAAGGAAAGTAGGTTTTTGTTCTGACGAGTCTCCGACAACTGCAAGTTATTAGATTTTTACGCAAAGTGAAAAAGTAGGCCGCATTATGTGAAGAGAGAATCCGTCGGCCCGTTAAATAGCATTAGAGGAACTTTCGATAGCGAATTCCTATTATAATTTTGTATGAAGGTCATGTCAAAATTATATTACTTAAATTCTTACCTACAGTGTACTGATAAAAATTAGTGTTATTCCATTATATGACGGCCCAGAACAGAAATAACCTTTGAAACAGCCTATTATTCAACAGTGATATTATACGACCACTAAACAAATGAAAAGCTGCGGTGCCTAGAACAGCCATTAGCAAATTTCAAGCTTCAAGATCACCAACTTCACCGAGTGGCTAAGCTGCGAGTTCTGAGCTGTATTCACTCTTTCCTGCTGTAAATTTTAAATTGTTTGTTTTTATCTCCTTCATAATATCTTCTGTTTCTCACGTTAAAAAATTGTTATGTGGTGATGTGGAAGATTAGTTTGAAACGCTCTCAATTTTAGACCTACATCATCAGTATGGCTGGATAGATTGGGAATACGAGGTGCGGTCGGAAAGTTTCAAGACTGCGCCTATAAAAACCCGTACACTTATCTCAGGTATTAAATTCATCCATCACCCTCGAAGTAATTCCCCTGGGAGTGAACACAACGATCCCAGCGCCGCTGCCAAGCCTGGAAGCATCCCTGGAAATCTTTCTTTGTCAGCCTGTCAAACACCATCTGCGATTCTGCCTGAATCTCTTCTATCGTCTCAAATCTCCTTCCCTTTAGCTGAATTTTCATCTTTGGGAAGAGGAAGAAGTCGAATAAGGAGGGTGCGGGATGACGGCCATGGTGTTTGAGGCCAAAAACTGCCGACCTTTGAGGGCGGTGTGCGCTGGCGCGTTGTCATAATGCGTCGCATGTGGAGTTCTTCCTTTAGAATCAGCTGACAGGTCCCATAGCCTATCCAAACAATGTCGCACAAGTCGTTGATGGTACGACGTCGATCTTCGTGAATGGCCTGCCGAATCTTCGTAACATTTTCGGGCGTTGTGCTCGAAGATGGTCGTCCAGAACGCTCGTCATCATCGACAGAGGTTCGGCCATTTTTAAAACGTGAATGCCACACAAAAGTTTGTGCACGACCCATTGCGGACTCCCTAAATGCTTGCTTTAGCATTTCATAGGTTTCCGTAGCCGTTTTGGCGAGTCTTTGGCAAAATTTGATGCACACTCTTTGTTCATGAAAATCCGCCATTCCGAAATCGCAGGAGGGTCGGTGTAATGCACTACCAAAACGCCCGTAACTAAGAAACAAATGCTAATTCGATGATGCCGGCTGGCACACTGATTCACTATGAATGTAGGCCGCACCCCCTAGCGGCAGAAGCTCGTACTACATCCGGTTCGCCCTCTATTGACACAGTCTTGAAACTTTCCGATCGCATCTCGTATCTGTCATCACAAGTCAGAATGAAAGGACTATTTACAATGTGTACACGTTTCTAAAATACTTATCTCGTCAACATTAACATTTCAGCAATAAAATCTCCATATTAAATAGCTAAAAAAGATGTATTACGTCACAAGGAAGCCCAAATCACCAAGCATACTCAATACAAGAACATACACTGTATTTTCTCATTACCTAAAAGATCGATTGAAATGTTATCGAAAGCAAAAGTAAACGTTTACCTATATTTAACAAGCAGAATGTAGGTAGTGGGATGAACAGAAGGTACATTCATAGCGTGGAATATTTTCACCTCGGCGGTGAATTAATTATTAATAACGCTATATCCAAACATCTGATTATGGGTAAGTAATAACTGCATAATCGCCATTTGTCTGTACATGATCACTCATCGTTATGGTTGTTAAGACGTGGGTTATTTAACAATGTTTTTTGAACTAAAAAGAATACATATCGAATGGTAGAATGGCTGAAAATTATAAATTGCAACAAATATAAATCAAAGTGGTGGTGGTCCAGTTCTTAAGAACTGTCGCAGCGATCACCTCAAGAGAAATGAGGCAAAGAACGATAAATCTCAGTAGGGTGAGATAGTTCTCGTACCGAGATTCAATCTTGGTACCTTCGAAATTCTAGACAGAAGCATGATGTTTAAGTCCTGTTTGACATACTTTGTTACCGCAATATAACTAATATATCTTGTTAATTTTGTATGTCTGTGTAGACTTCGCGTATTTAATTCATAGGCCACCTGTGACAAATCCGTTCCTCTAATATTTGGGTTCTGGAAGGGCTAACAGTTTCATTCAAAGCAACCCAAGCTTAAAAACAGCTCGTTAGCATTAACCTGGCTGGAACACATTTCATGGCACAGTAAACATTATATAAGGTTTCTGTTTATTCATGTTACTGGTAGCTTCTTCTATCTCTGTCGAAAAATGTTGTTGGGATGTCCAGCTTTCCTTATAACGTTGATTATTACAAAATATAACGAAAGTTTCATTGCTTAAAAATGGCTGCTGATCTAAATCATTTACAATTTGTACAAGAACTTTGGTCAAGAATGATCCCTTGAGAAATATGATTTCAGAGTAAATAACACCCCATGTTTCTACCACGGGAACACTATGCATTCTGCTCCCAGTTAAGCTCACAGAACTCCCGACGGAATAAAGAATTTCTACACAGCGATATATGACGATACATGGTTGAACTTCACAGTAACAGTCCTGCAAACGCGTCGATCACGAAATGCTGCTCTTACGTTTCTGCAGTCCACGTTTCAATACAGCGCCGATCTTCCAAAGAGCTACTAATCTAAAAACAAACCCTGTTGCAATGTGGTCAGCAACCGGTGTGCCGCGAGCTTATGCTAAGTAAACCGCGAGGCTTTTGAAGAGAATAATAATTATACACAATTAAATATGAAAATTAGAAAGCAAGTCCTGCAATTCTGTTTACCGACTTTTTGTTCGTAGTTATCTGACCATGTGCATTGCAACAGAGTAACAACGAGGCAGTTATGGACTTATTAACAGTTCCTAGGCTTATATATTCAAGCTAATCACATTGTGGCTTAATGCGGTTAACACAAAACGAAAATGTCATTCATATGGGTGGCGACGTTAGAAGTAACACCTAAATACTCGCGCGACCTACATCATTGCGCTGGTGTTCGTATACAGAATTTTTTAAACCGTATTTTCTTGTATTTTTTACGAATTAGGGTTTGTGGCCTGCTCCGATTAAGAATTACAGCTATTAATAAAGCAAAAGCCATTTTATAACAAATACCTGACGCGCGACTCCGTCTTCCCAGCATTATATTCTCGAAATTCACCAGGATCTCATTATTGGAATAGCTGAAACGTACCTGAAACAAAGAAGAAGATAAACAAATTAAGAAAGGAAACGAAAAAGTTAGGAAATGTCCGGTTTTAGAGTAATATTTCTGTCTCGTTCACAAGAACATGAACTTTGACTTTTGCGAATTGGGCCAGAGATGTCGGAGTTCTTTGACGTCAACAAAATTTGCACTGGCCCTGGCTGGGTGATGGACGTTCTCGGTGGGATTCCCCACACGTCGCGCTGCTGACTGGTAAGTTGGTATTGAAGGTTGCAGATTTTCCATCGGACATTCCCACCCAAATCACTTCCGTGGTCAACAAAATAAAATGCCCGATATTGTTGTGCAGTCTCAACCAACACTGGAACGTGCCGACAATTTTTTTGTAAAATTTTCCAGTATCAAGTTTCACAAAAATGATTTCACCGATTTTCGATCTGTTACATGTGGACAGACGACGGGCAGAATTACTGAAAGCTTAGCCTTAGTTTCGAACGATCTAAAAAGAGCACAAATAAATATCAAGAAATAAATAAATAAATGCAGTAGACATTTATATATTTTTCTTTCATATTTGTATTCAACAAACGTAGTAGCATAGAACGTCAAAACCAAATATCCCCATTAAATATCCTACTGAAACGACTATCGATAACACGACGCAGCATTCAACAATCCTAGTACTGACATCGATTTTCACGTGAGGAACTCTTCATCTACAATTCTGTAATTTGAAATTAATTTGTCGTACCCCAGAATTCAGCAACGCTGAAACGTCCTGCAGCTGACCATCAGCAGTGTTGTGTCAGCTGAGCTTACAATTTAGGACTGCAATGTGATGTGTGTTTAGGATTCAAATGACTGGCTCAGCTCCAAATGGACCAAAGACGCGACAGTATGTTAGCCCCCTAACAATGACGTTAAAACTGACAAGGAACCATCTTATTGTTTTCTCGTTAACGCGGTGAAGGCCGAATGCGTTGTTGAATCTGAAACTGTTATTAATGAATTAACGTACTACTAACAAAGAAAGTGGCACCAGGCCGTTTACATAACCTAAGCTATTCATTCAAACGCAATACCACAGCTGCCAAAGGCAAATACTAGTAAAGCAGCCATTAGATTCATAACCAAATATTGCTGTAATGTAGTCCAACATCTCATCAGCCCACAGCATATTTACACAACTAATTGACTAACTCGGTACAAGGGCAGTTATTCAGCCGGTGTGAAAATTATTACTCTGCCTTCGTGGAACAGAGCCCTTCTTGAGCCGATGATGGAAAAAAGCTACCTGCCTTTTACGAAATCTGAATTCATTACCGTATTCACAAAAACCAGCTACTGGACCATATTCTGATCCAGATGAATCCAGCTGATATACATTCGCACTTTGTTTTAACATTTATTTTAATATTTCCTTCCCATCTGCGTCTAGGTTTTCGTAGTGGTGTCTTTCTTTCGCATTTTGCAGGTTTCTAAAAGGCACTAGAAATACAGACAATAGTATTTATACCCACAGTTGTATAAGCTAGTGAAATAAGGTTAGTGGAAAAACAACAGTGAAACTTATTTTGCCCATTAACATTTCCATACTGCTAGAAAAAAACTATGGTTGTGTAAACAGTGTAAATTGTAAACTACGTTCCATCTGAGGCTGTCTCTTATCTTAAGCACTCTCAGAGTTTCACAGTACTGGAATCGTCTAAATTTTCAATTGTCTAATTCCAACACTTCACCTAGCCAACTTTCTCTTCAGTCCGAACACAGTAGCTCGCTTGTGCAAACAGAGCGCGCTGATGTGTGAACCATCATGCCCTTTACAAGAACTGCAATCAAATGAGTGGAAAATTACTCCACAAAGAGACCCACTCAACAGTGCAAACTGTAACTCACCAGTCAAGCTAGCCGGCTACAACTTCACACTCCGTAGGCTTATATTGGTGAGCGAAAACCAAAAATGTAGTCTATTAAATTACGCTCACAACTTGAAGAGTAAAACAAAAAGGAAAAAGAAGTAGGGGCTATTTATAAATTTTAATAATTATGTAATGGTTCAAGAATATTTACTTTCAAATTACTAACGTAATTATTTGATATTTATTTAACGACACCGTTAGTAAATCGTATTATATACCGTATCGAATGACAGGATTAATAAACAATAAATCGGAAAGGATGTGGTCGTGGCCTAATTTAAGATTCTCGGGCTCTAACGCTGGCTGCTTACCACCGCGGAAATAGGGTTCACTCCCGTTTCGCTTGAAGGGAGATTCGTGGTGGACGAAATGGCACTAGAGCACATTTTTCCCAGAGTTCTTCGGTTAAACCCGCTGATCATCATCCAACCACCGCTCCATGGTTTTCTATCACGGCCCCTTGAAGGCTGTTGCAGCCCTGACAAAGCAACACATCACACCGCCGGTCCTATGAAAGGAACTTCATATCTGACCAGGCACTTGGCTGTTATCTGATGAACATGACTTCAGAAGTCGGACAAGTAATAGGTCATTCAAAATGTTATTTCAGAGACGCCAAGCCGGATCCATACTAAGCATTTAGCTTTGAGATATGACGAAACTCCGGTGTACAACGATCGATTTTCTTAGAGTTTTCAGTTTTCATAAAAAAAAACTATTTTTGCCTTACAGGAAATTGCCATATAAAAATTTGAGATGGTCTACTTAGTCTATATCGTGTATATGGAAGAGACTTTTCAAGATATATAGTTTCCTTCAATAACGGGTGTCATGTGATCACTTTTCTTGTAGACCCACCTTCTGGGGAAAAACAAGTGAATGAGGGTCTGCTATGATCGATGAACCGAGGTATTTACCAATAAAACTAAGCCGATGATTGAACATTTAAAAGCCTCATTGAGAACGGTCACAAGAAATCAATTTCACTCAAACTAAAAGCTTTTAAACCAACAGCCGCTTAGAGAGGCAGAAAAAAAAATCAAGTTTCAACATCCCTTAAAACACTGTCCCACGCCTTTAACAAGGACAGTTCGCCACATCCACAATTTTCAAAATCAACGACAATGTGATTATATATGCACAAATCCAAAGAACATGGTTGGTTTCAATTACTGTTACATGTTTTTTGGACGTCGTCTTGTATTCCGAACCGAACACGTTTCGGAAACTGGATCTGCTTCTGTCCTCAAGCGGAACGGTAAGAAATAGAATACAGTTACGAGTTCCAAGGATTCTGCTCCATGGAATGAGTTTTAGTTGTTTTAACTTGGAAGGTAAATTAAAATACTCTGAACAAAATACACTTCTTTTTGTAATACACTACGAGCTGTACTTCTGCTAGTCATAGCATCTTAAAATCGCCTCATGGCTCTGTATGGAGGTGGAGCTCCACGCAGTCCGAATTTCGGTACGAGAAGTTTGTGTCAGGTCATTATTACTAGAGAAAACTCCCAATAATTCAATTGGATTAGACACTGGATGAGCTCCAGAGCCAGTTGAACGTCGTGGCGACGATAAAACTCGTTGCACCTGCAGAGTATCGAGCCCTGGCCTTTGATACCAGAGCTACTCTACACAGTTAACAAGGTTTCTCTGGAAGTAAACTAAACAATTACTAATTACCTGGAAAATATCGTAACTTGTCGCCAGTATATTGCGGTTCTATTTTTGACTTTACGGAACTTCAGACAGTAATTTAACGACTGTTTCCTTAAAATATAGCATACATTTTAAGTCTTAGCTTATGGAGGAAAGAATCCGGCACGTTCAATAACACAGGAAGGCCTCTGCAGGTCTATAATTTCAATAAAGATGGTTTACAACCACTTCCGTTCAAAGCATCCCGATTAATTATTCATCCCTTCTCATTCGACATTCAAGATGCAGCTGATACAGAACCGTCCTTAACAGTTACACACTCCCTCATAACATCTCGTACAGCATCTCCGAACCTTGGATGTAACACACTAGTCGCAACTAGAAAGTTAGTTAAAAACACCAGGGGGCGGTGGGAAGTGTGGCCCCAAATGATGTGACCTTCAAACAGTTTAAAACAAAAACACCAAATTGAACATTAAATTGTCTTTCCTTGTAAATACGGAAGTAGGTTAAAATGTACTTAAACACTGTAAGTTGGAACATAGGTCGGCGCTTCAAGATGCACTGCACAAGAGCATCATTACGCCAACAGTCAGTCGGTCTTTGTCACTTAATTGGGACGGTGAAACGTAGACTTTTCAGTGTGGATTACCCAGACATGCGCTCTTAAACGGAACGAAATCCTTTTTGAGGATGATATCTATCGAACAGAATCATTACCAAAATAAGTACATTTTCTATGTAATGAAGCATGAAAGAACACACGTGTAGAACCGTGATGCAATTAAGTATTCCGTCGAAGTGATAATGATTTCTTCTTAAGGGTACAATCGGTCATAATTCGACGTTATAGTTAGAAAAAAATGCAATACCTTAACTTCTCTAATTAAGATTTCTAACACACACATTGCACCTCCCTTTCGTGAAGCGAAATTTAGTCGTGCGCCATCATGTCTCTGACAATTTAGGGCGTACCGCGGGAAAAAACCGTTGCGGAACACTGATCTAGGAGATGAGTGACAAGGTTCACAATTCAACCGCATTAAAACCGCAAAAAACGTGGATAAATTAGAGGCATAAAAGACGAGAGGCAAGAATTTCTTTACTTTATGTGGATCTGTTCATTCATACACCCCAAAAATCAAATCCAAACGGTTCTTAGCGACGAATCCACTAATCTAGGCATGAGACTCACAGGGTAGGCTACCTCCTTTTTGTCGCGTTAATTACGTCACGATTCGGTGATGATTGGTCATTTTCTGAACGTATGATTCAGGCCTATTGATATAGACAGTATGTAGATGCGTAACTTACTAACTAGATGACTTACGGAACCTCAAGGTTTATCACCGAATTAACCAAAGCCCTCCACCGGTCCCTGTCCTGGGCCAACAAAATCCAGTCGCTTTCAACTCCTATTTCCCTTAGATCCCGCTTGATATTATCCTCCCATCCACGTCTAGGTCTCCCCAGGAGGTCCGAAACTTCTAGATATTTGATTCCAATTTCCTGGAGATGCGTAAGTTTTCCTCAAACAGCAGACAGAACACAGGGCTTCCAAGAGCGCTGCTGATAATGGCAAATATTTGAAACCGTGTCATCGTGCCTTGACGTTTTTATTTAATAAATATCTTACACTTATTTCATTAGCTGATGTCATAAAACGTCATATAATTTTTGCTTCTCACAAAAAATTTAAAGGGCAGCACGTAGGTTCAAAATAACAAGCTGGCAGCTCTGTCGCGGAAATAACGAAGCTTCCATTCCGAATAAATCCAGACACAGAATAAAACGCACGTGTATGAATGAGTCAAAACGTCACGTACACCGTATTCACTCTGTAACCGTGTCGGTTTATGACGTCACATATATGTGCGGGGCGTGGAGGGGGTAGAGGAAAGAAAGGGGAAGATGCTACTATATACGTATCAGTTCAGTGCTGAGCGTACAGTATCAAAAGCATTTGTCTGTATTTCATGGTGTCGCCATTCATTCGACCATAACCGACCGCAGCACACCCGAAATCACTGTTTCAACCACCGAACTGAATGTTATGCTATCAGCACTGTACAGAATCACGAGCGTTATTAACTGCGGGCTGAGGTAGCTGTTGGAACAGCTGCAGTAAACGCAGTGTACAAATAATGCACAAAAATATCTCGTATGCTATCGTCATGTGTACAATTCAGACGTGTACGTAATCCTAAAAGGCAATGCGTTTGAAACAGGAGTTATTTTTAGTTTATATCGAAAACGTGTGTACTTTATGAGGAACTTTGAGTCATAACACAGTATGCGTCCATCGTTATCACGTGTCACTATCTCCGGAACACACTTTTGGCAGGAAATGTACACAAATTAATAATGAAAAAATGTACTAGACAGAACCCACACAAACTCGGGCCAAACTGTGAACATCCCTCGCTCGCTTCTGATTGGACTGCGACAGAGAGACGTCATTAATAATACGTGCATTTAAATGGACCTAGTTTGAATTTCATACACGTTGTTTTGCTACACACTGTCGTTCAATGAGAATATAAATTTTTTTACCACACTACCGAAAGTGTTTCATAATGACGTACAACAATGCACGCACAATATAGCTGTCGATAAACCCACATTAACGATTAAGTCATACTTTTAAAATAAAACGCTCTAAAAATTGCTGTCGTCACGAACACAAATTAAAGCGTGAAATGAAACATCAATAACTGTTACAATATTTCTTGTTCAATTACTGTGCCTTTGAAATATGTTGTACGCTCTGCGAAACAAACATCATGCACTTGAAACTTTTTAAGATCCAAATCGTACTGCATTTGTCTAAATGTCGCTTCTCGCTACCTTACACTTTTAAAGATTCTTATAACAGATGTCAACAAAGCGAAGACACCAACATGGCTGCCTAATATGGAGAAAAAACGTGAATTATGTGTATGATCAATTGAATAAAATTTTCCTTGGATATTATCCATCGTCTAGTAAATATAAAACGTAAAACGTTCCGTCATCTGGAGAGGCGGGCCTTTCCTCTTTTAACCATAATCCAGCATTTTCCTTACAACTGAGAAAAATCACGGAAAACCTCAGTCAGGGTAGCCCAGTGGTGTTAGTCATTGATCGTTGTATCTACTTGGCCACAGTCACGACTTGCCTTCTACGCTTCGGTCACCTTTAGTCAAGGCAGTGGGTAACTGAAAGCATCCCTTGTAGGCAAAAGTGCCTTTAAAGTTGACGAACAAAGGGGTTCCCGCATTAGCTAACTTTGGGTCTAAACTCCCAGCGCCCTCATGCCGTCGGAGAAAAAGGGGACCCCAAATCCTCGTGAATTTTCTTATTACAAACGTCCCAGGATGCGACAGTCGCAATGCAAAGACACTTGGATTGCAGCACTTTCAACTTCTTGACATATGGCTCCGAGAAACTGAGCTTTGGACGAGGTATTCATGATCTATCACTGGACGGACGAGATTCTTATGAAGGAACACTCCGTTTCTGATCGGCAGGCCACCTATCCTATTAAGGACTGCGTCAGGCACGCCTAGTATTTCAGCTACCGTTCTTCAAACCTGTTTTGACCTCGTCGTCGATGTCAGCTGCGTATTAAGGGTCATCCCAAGATATCGTGTTGTTTCGACGCACTGCATTGTATCTCCTTGACTGGTCTGGGCCTTTGGACGCTTCTCGTGTTCTTAGCAAAGCGCCATCAATGTGCACTTTCAGTCGTAGAAAGCCATCCTCCAGTCCCGTAGCCGGCAATGAAATCTGCTCACATAAGTTTCTAGGTTACAAAGAAGCAACGATGATTGTGGGACGTGATAACATGGCTCGACGTGGCTGGAGGGTGTACGCAAGTCATTGAAAACAGCCTGAAGAGAACTGGGAAGAAAGGTACAACAGACGGCATGTTACGACGAAGTACTTTTGCTGATAGGAAGGATGTCTGGAATGGCCACGAAGATATGGGAATATGATTTTCATTTGATATTAACGACCAGCTTTGCGATGTTTGTCGCTTCAGCCCCGATGACAGAGGCAGTATGGTCCCTTGAAATGCCGGTAACTTGGTTAAAAATTTCAACTTAAAATTTGAATTGCTTCAGTCGATTTTTGTTCCCGAAACTTGGAAAAGGCTCACAAATTTGGTATTAGACCTGTAATAATCGATCTAGTTACTCAAATTCTATATGAAAGTATGTGGGTTGACTGACAAATGACACCAAATGATTCACTTGGAAGAATTGCTTCTCAACATTAACACACGCGATTTTTGGGCAGTGTTCCTATTACATGTGAAACGCAAATATGTTGTTAATTGACTGGTTCGCTAACCACGCAGTAATAGGCGGCAGTCTAATCAATTAGAACAGATATCAGGAAAGACAAATCCCACTGGTTAATCAAAATTAAATTTCGATGTTACGACCACTAAGCTATCAGAATACGTTTTCCCAATTCACTTCTTGTTCTATGGGTTGGTAAAATACTGAATTCGCCTCTCGGACGTATACGTCATGAGCTGTCATGCCTGGAATGAACAGAATCCACCTGTGTCTCGTCTACCCGCGGCGCGCCGTCCAGAAACAAATAATCTAATGGAATGTAATATTTATGGCTTCTTTCGACTGTATGTTGACAGAACTTATGTAATAATGATTAAATAAAAGCAAACCTGGCTGTCGCCCTTCAAAGCCGTTTAATGTCTGGAATCGAATCCAAGAACTGTGCTCGAATTCAAAATTCTGAAGTTACCGTCAATTATTTTGAACATCAGGGCGATGATGGAGGCAGCAAGGACCTCTGAAACGTCGGTAAACTGCTACCAGACTACACGGCGTAACAACAAAGAAGTCAGCCATCTTTAGACCCACAGCCGCGAAAACATCAAATCCTACTTTGATTTTAATTTTCTATTACGCCGAAAATCCGGGACAACAGAACTTGTTATTTGGCGAAAAGTTAGGTGGGAAAGGACGTTCCAAGGACGAGCCATTACGACGCTACACTCATTATATTATCAATAGTGTAGAGGCACAGAGATGTCACGCTAACATGAGAGTGAAAGTGGAATGTCTTTCCAGAGCACGGGGAAGTGGTACTGAAGAAGACAAACCTACCACGTGTGAACGAAACCAGGAAAGCCGCATCGTCTGTCGATAATACATCGCGTAAATTCGTAGAAAACGATGGACGAAGTATTTTCATCCATCTACACCACGTAGTAACATTTATTGGAACCTACATTTCAAGCGCTTCTTCGTTTCCTTTTTCTGCAAATTCTTTGAAGTAAGTGACACGGATATTCATTCCCTACGCAGTAGAATTACAGGTCATGTATTTCGCTCGTCCAAGTAATTAAAATTCCGATGCCCAGAGGCATTCTGAGCCTATAAAACTACGGTTTGGACGTTTCTCTGCCCGCTAAAAAGTAAAAACTCCTTTGCCAACCCCCTGCAGAAGATTAAAGAACGCCAATAAACCAAACCAGGCGTTGTCCGAGCTTGAATCGTTTCTCCCCTGAAGGCTCGTTCCTCAAAAAATTTTAATACAATTTTACCGAAACCAGCCGGATATAATCACATTACCAATGAAATAAAGAGAAGGGAGAATTCTAGGAACGACCAGTTCTTGTGAACAGGGTATGAATTATCCAATTAGGAGAATACGCTTTTAACAAGACGAGAAAAGTACTATCAGGCCTATGTCAGTAAGCGCTCTGCTCCATGGAGTTAATTACAGAGCCATGAATATAAATAAAATCCAGGATATTCATGTACGTAATTAAATTATTTGTAAATTACACACGCATCTGGACTTCAAATTTTGAATGATTCGTCAGAAGTTTCATTAAAATTATTGAAAATTACGATAAGTGAACAATTTAAAAAAAGTCGACAACATTATTATAAAAGCGGGACCATTACGAAATCCTTTCACTTTAGCTTTGAAACTCTTTGAAGGACATTTCATGGCTCACCATAACCGAGGATTTTAATGGGAACATGCTGCTTTTTCACTTAACGCCTTCTGTGTACATTTTTGAGCAATGGACACGTGTTTTCACCTGGTCTAGTTTCTTGTACACACATTTTAACACAGTCTAATTATAGGCGCTACAAGGTCTTCACGGGAACAAAAATTCACAGATGTCCGGAATCTTGAAATACAAGAGCGGAAAGTTTACTCAAATGTCACGTAGCTTACAAATTACTTTCTAAATGGTTTACTTAGGATTTGTACACATCTCTTGACGGCCAATTACACTAAATTTAACGCAAAAAACTTTTCCATGTATTTTGTCATATACGCCTACACATCACGCAATAAATATCATGTACGTACATTTTCATGAGGCGTGTATTGTGTTACATATCAATTTAATGTGCTGAAAGCCATCTCTTTCGACGCGAGTTTTATGAGAGATAATGGTTGATTTGGATCATCGCCTTATATTCTGTATTTGTCTGTCTGATGTTGGTTAGTCGTCGACTTCTCAAAATGGGTTACCACGGTTTTCTCATATGGCAATGTATGTGGCATTTGTAGTGGACGACAAAGTGGCGCTGGGATAGTTTTTCCTCTCAGTCCTTCGGCTCTCTTTTGTCAATATCATTCCGCCGAAACTTAAACTACACTAATATAATCTGCGGGGTAGATAATGTGCCCATTAGCGGTCTCAGTTACACACAGACAGTATCAGCCCATCGTAAATAAAAAACAGAATGTGTGTGCGCCTCCAAGCGCCGAATAGTTGAAATTCGAGTTGTCTATAGCATCAGATATTAAGGTTAGTGTGTCGAGAATGACCGATCGACCGAGATCAAGAACTGTAAGTCGGTAAGGAAGAAACTTGAAGAAGGCTAGAGGTGACGTATTTTAAGGCCGGAATTCTCCTGGACTGTCTGATTAATATCACGAAGTCAGGACAATCGCTAGTTTAGAATCTAGTACCTTCCAGACACAAATATATTATACTATACCATAATAGCTACATCAAATTCATCATTGTTCCTATGACTTGTAGGATTACAATACAATTAGACGACGCCTTCATGCGGGTAGGCCCACTTACTTACTCAGCACCCGAGGACCTGAAACAAGATATCTTTAAACATTTACAAACTTAAAAACATCGAAGCAAAGTTAAAACGATACATTAACTTTATCAGGTCGACAAGCTAAAAAATGTTGAAAAATCCCTTTCTGTCTCGTTTCTTCCCTTCTGATTTGCGTTTCAAACAAAACGAAATGGATGATTTACAAACCGATCTGTGATCACCGCTACGAAATTACATATACAGGCATGCCTCGGACATATTGCGAGTTCGATTCCAGACCACCGCAATAAAGCGAGTCACACGAATGTTTTGGTTTCCCAGTGCATATAAAAGTTAGGTTTACACCATACTGTGGTCTATTAAGTGTTCAATAGCATTATGTCTAAAAAAAAATGCGAGAATTGCCAAAATGTGACACAGAGACACGAAGTAAGCACATGCTGTTGGAAAAATGGCACCGATACACTTGCTCGACGCAGGGTTGCCACAAACCTTCAATTTGTAAAAAACGCAATATCTGCGAAGAGCAATAAAACGAGGTATGCCTGCAGTTTAACACGCTAGGCCCGAAGCGATTTCTGCCGGGCACAGATTTAGTCCCGTAACTCACCGATGAATGACCTTCATCCTACAATGTTAAAAACAATTCAGAATCCCTACTATGACATTCCGGTGGGTCTCACAAACCTCATGCAACTTTCCTGTTTCAGAAATGATGTTAAAAATACATTATTTGACTTCAGGAGAACTAAGGCTGGATCTAACGACATAATCCTGTGATCCACCGGTGTCTCTCACGGCATTGGAATCAATTCTCATGAGACCAACCCATGATCCTCACGAAGCCGTGTTTATACACAGCGCCACGGCGACATATAACGGAAAAAAGTAATATTACTTCGCTTTAGAACAAGCATTTAATAAAAGCAAGGACAAAATTATGTTTGTTTCTTGCAGTACACAAACGTTCACGTGTCTCTTCATGGGGTAGAGAGTGATTCATAAACTCTTTTCAGTCTGAGGCTGCCCTGACGTGAATAAACTCTGAGGTCCCTAACATATAAAAATGACATAAAATGCGATTTTCCAAAATGGAAAATACTTACTAATGAACCTTAAACATTATAAATACTCTTTACATTAAACTAAATGCTAATTTAATAAAGTTTTTACCAGTTTATATGTGTTCTAATTAAGAAAATCCCCCCCCCCCCCCCGAGGAAAAAAGAAATGCCTAACGGCTCCAAGAGAAACCGCGTAGCCCAGTTTGGGAAACGTTGGCTCATATTCCAGGTACACAGGCAACTTTACCTTTGCCTTTTACCATTTCCATAATTGAATAACGACTGGCAGCTCTTTCATCACAGAAATGTAAAACATTTAAACCACTTCATGATGCGCACCTACGAGTCTCGTTCTTAGTATAACGGTTGCAACAGAACAGTTCAGCAGTGCACACTTCCGTATAAAATAATTATTTTTTTCTCCTCGATATTTGAAGACATTACAGAGAGTCTTTATATACTCGTCCTATTTATTTGCTTCCGCGAACGACACGAGTCATGCGATCATCTGTGGAGTTCTTCTCACCGTAGAAAGACGTTAAGAAAGTAAATACCTTGCCGGCATTGCCATGGAAATCTTCGCTGACCTTTACGAACACAGCGACTTGAATGACAGTTGGATAAAATCTTCAGAATTTCTAGCGGACATCGAACCGGTACACGACATATAAAACTTGTGCGTTGTTGCAGAATTTAATCATCTGAAACTTGTTGGCCTTCAAGAGACTCTCTGTAACCTGTTTGCTTTAAATAAATCACTTGATGTATTGCAGTCTTCAGCAGTTTCTATTTACAACCATCAGATGGCTGTAACTGCCGTGTATAGGACACTCACCTGATGTAAAGCGCTTGAAAAGAATGGAACAAAATTAGATGCGAAGTACATCCCCTATTAAACGAATATTATGTTGCACATAGTCCACCACGTGAGGTACATTCTACACGGCGTTTCAAAACCTGGCCCTACGTCCGTCTTCAGGTGTATGAGACTGACATGTCATGGGAATTTTTAGCGTAGCGTAGTATAATATTCCTGTACTGGCTCAGTTACTGTCACAAACATGTACAGAATCAATAGCCCTTAGTTTCTAGCAGCCACACAGTCCACCAGTAGCCAAACAACGTACGCGTACAATCATCACATTTGATACACACATAACCTAAAGACGCGGCGCGTATTTTGGAGGACCCAAAGTTAAAATCTATGAGCCGGGATAGCTCAGTCAGTATAGTGACTAGCTACGGGCTGGACGACCGGGGTTCGATCACCGACGGGGGCAGAGGATTTTTCCTCTAGCCTCTGCGTCCAGACCGGCTCTGGGGCCCACCCAGCCTCCTCTACAATGGGTACCGGGGTCCTTTCCCGGGGGTAAAGCCGGCCGGGGCGTGATGCTGACCACTCACCCCCATCTAGTGCCGAGGTCAAGGAAGAGAGGAGCTATACCTCCACTCACCCCAAACGCCTACATGGCGTATAGTGGGACAAATTTTTTAAAAAGTTAAAATCTCGGCTCGGAGGCCATATATCCTGTAGTTTCCACACTTTTCCTTAGTCTACCCAAACAAACACCTTCTATCCATGTCCTTTCCGCTCCATTGTTCATTAATCATCTTATCAATCAACGCTACGTGGATTGATCTACTGATAGAGTCGTTTCTTTGTTCCATGAGGCAGTGGGGGAGTGGAGGTACAACTCCACGCACGAACTTCCCTGTTCTTGATGGAGTACAGCAGTCTTGTTCACAATCCGGCCGCTTGCTATTAAATTCCAAACCTGTTACAACTGTCTGGTACACATTTTAAAACACTGTGTGCGCTGCGCAACCACAGGCAGCCTACAGTCAGGCCACTCAAACGCGTCTCGAAATTCATTTCACTGAAGGCAAGGAGTAGGCCATGTGCAGGCTATTCTGTTATCCAGTGCAAGTAAAGGCCTTAAGACGTAGCGACCTTCTGTGCATGGAATCCCACTAATTATAGTCGAAGTCTGAAGGTTTCTCACGACGATGTGTTATAACACGTAAAATTGTTCTTTCGGACTCTGTCTATCGTCTAACCCAGTGGTATTCAACCTTTTTTGTTCGTGTACCCCCAGATATAATTTCTCTTCAACTTTGTACCCCCAAAGGTGTTGGTGTATAATTCAAGTTATACATAGTATATAATCCCCCAAATCGAATGTCCTTACATCCGGTTCTCCTGTGGCTAACCCTAAATCTGGCCCTGATTATTCAGTGTTTATCATAAAATTATATATATATAATTTCTGTATTATTGTGAGATATGACATAAAATGAGCGGGAAATGGAAGAAGACAATTACACAAAGAGTGACTTATGTCTCGTAATATTACTGTTATTAAATCAAGGCTGTTGCAGCAGGCTGTACGTGAAACTCGAAGAGAAGAAAAAAGATATAACCACAAAATTCTGGCGGGGGAATCTTTTATAAGTGACCGTTTCAAGCTAAATGCCTATGGACCTTTCAGGTTACATCTGCTCTAATGAAAATTAAGACGAGAACTGGATAACTAAATTATACGGACGTGAGCATTAAATTATATTTCGTGTTGCTCTTGTCATTCTTGTATAGACAAACATCCTAATTAAAGTATGTGTCTAAGTTTTCCCTGAGGCTTACTGTTAATTAAATATTTGCATAAGATTTTAAAATTTAGTCTGCAAGACAGCGAGTACTCTTCAAAACTTTCCCTCGGGCGCTTGTGCAGGCACATGATGAAGTGCGTTCCATAAAAATCTTAGAACCCCTCGGTTGAGTTACAGCACGCGACACTTCTTTAAGAGGTTTATCATAAGAAAAACTGACTATCAGGCCGGAATCAGGCATTGTCAGTGTTGAGGCGATAAACCAGATGGCGTTCAAGACTTTCTGGCAACGATTTTTACCTCGCGTTCCCACAAAACCTAATGTATGAAGATGGTAGCCCATTCTTCGTAATCTTATGTAAACTTATAATTCATTGCCAAAACAAACAGAACATAAAAGGAAAATTTTTTGTGTTTACGCATATGTAGTACGATTATAAGTGTAGTGAAGTGAAGAGAAAGCCCTGATGAAATGTGAGTGCATCAGTTCACGACGTATGTAATTCATTGGATTGATGCACACGAGCGAGTTATTTTGGCGAGCTCGCCGCGTCATTTTCTCGCGCGTTTTAGCAGTACATGCGAAGCAATGGAGCCACGCACACTATGGCGGTGACGCGGCGAGCTCTTTGCGCTCGCCAACCACTGCTACTTCGCCGCGAGTTCGCCGATCGCCGCGAAGCAGCAGACTGTGTGAGAGCAGTGGGCAGTGCACACGTGGTTCGCAACCCTCGCAACAGCTCAGAGTCACAATCAGCATTTCTAGAGGAGGTATTGCAAGCCTCATCGCAGAATCTTTACTTTTGATGGATGCATCCAGTTTTGCTGCTAGCTCATCAAACGACTTTATACTCATACGAAAATAATTATGAAATTTACTTCCATCTTCTCTTAAATCTATAAAAACTGTCACGAACGCCCCTTTTAACAGCCGTGAACTAACCAACGGGTGTGTCCAATACTTCCTATTGCGTTTTTTAAACGAAATAGGCAAAACTACACGTTTTCTTCTGTACACATCCATTTTGGTTGCCATCCAATCTAGCACTGGTGGGAGTTTTTCGGCGTGCTCGCAGCGATGACGCTACGTGTGCACTGTCACGGGTTTCCTCGCTGCGAGCACGCGCGGCATTTTCCCGCTCAAGTGCATTTAGATTGGATGGCAACCAATGGAGTCAGGTCCGGTGACCTCGGTGGCCATGCTACTGGGCCACCACGCCCAATCCATCGCTGAGGGTACCGTTCATTGAGATGAAATACGACGCGATGGGATAAGTGTGCTGGGGCTCTGTCGTGCATAAACCACATCTGTCTTCTTGTATTCAGTGGTACATCTTCAAGGAGACGTGGCAAGTGTCTTCTTAAAAATCACAGACATGAAGGTGCTCTGAGACGCGATGGAAGCATGTAGCCAACAATTCCTGCCCAAACGTTGATTGAAAATCTTTGCTGGAAGCTGGATTCACTTTGATATAAAGTCAATCAATTGAAACTTATTTTTGGATATTATTTCGAAAATGAAACATTTGCGACCCCAAGTTCATAGGAACATTTTTTTTATTATTTTCGATCCTGGAACAAGCACATGAAGTTTGTAAACATACTTCTGTATATAACTTATCTTTACATAAAATACGGGCCATATTTCTCGCCCGCTGTGTACAGATAAGGATAAATGTGTTTCTTGTCATATGGCGATGGTAACATTAGAAGATAACACATTGAGGCAAACTACTCTCTTCTAAATCGAAAATTTAAATACACGAATTTATAAACGATAGCAGAAACAGACCAAAATATTAAAAAAACAAGTCTTTATTCCAAAACCTACACACGAAACTTCTTAACCAAATTTTGAAATGCTTTCACTGTTCTTAACTAAATGGAGCGTTGCCTTATTAAGAATTTGACGGTCTTTCAGCGAAGCAATAAATTCCATGCTTTTATATAATCCGAAGGTTCATCGCTGTATCCACTATGACCCACTAATGGGCTCCATCCACAGGTCCCGCACCTTTTATTAGAGATCCGTCATAATACGATCTGCTGAATGAAGCCGAATCCATCCAAAATTTCAGATTCTCATTATCTCCTGTGCGTGAGTTCAAATTCTTTTTGTTTAACTAAGGATCTCTGACAAAACAGTCGGTTCTCGGGTCCAGCACCAATCCTGTGCCTCCTTACACACAATACAGGAGTTTTAGCATAACGCTGTCGCGTTGCGTTGCGTTGCGTGATGTTTGCAAAACAACGCGTGAGGATGAGGCAAAGCGAATTTGCGGTTGCTCATGAATGTCACAATGCGCAGATGACGTTTTATCGTGCAATGGGTGCTGGTGGTGTTACTTAAATGTCACGTCATCATCGCGTTAACAAGCTGAAAAGCGCGGCGATAACAGATTTCGACTTGATTCTGAAGGGTTATGACCACGGTGTAATCCAATCTGGATTGTCGGGTTTTGTACCTTGTCCTGCGTCTCATGTCATAAACACACGTTTCCTGAGCTGGATCTGTCCTCGTCACCTCAGGTGCATCAAATGGGGCAAACCAGCATTTGCGGTCCCTTAGAGTGAGCCAGTCCCCAATCACTGGACCCAGTGGACCCAGCCAACAATCCAGGATTTGACTTGTAGATGAAAAAAGTCACTGGGCGTGAAACATTGCACATTATTCCGGTTATCCCATGAAGAGGAAGTGGACCGTGAGCGACTGTGTTCGATCACGTGGCAACAGATCGCAGTGCCTGGCTTTATCGCAATCTGTCAGTTGTTCCTTTCTCAGCGCTGACGACACACAAAGCATGGGAATTGGTTTCCAGAAATAAAACACGAGTATCAGCTTCCCTTCCGGACAGTCTCCGATTACTTCTGCGACAGTAGGTACAAAGGCAGTTTCAAGTCAGAGGATTTGTGTTAAAAACTATCAAAGAACGATATAACAATGCACAACGACAGAATCTGTTCGAAAAATTCCAGGAAAGAGGTCGGATCTGAGGTTTTCACGGCGGTGAGTCTGAAGATGGCTGACTTCTGGGTTGTTGCGCCGCGTAGTCTGGTATAAGTTTACCAAAGTTACAGAGGTCCATGCTGTCTCCATCATCAGGGCGATGAGGCCATCGACTAGGTGACTGGAGTCCGAGGACTGACAAAATTTGAAGCACGAACAGCTCATATTACTGTGAATAAAATTACTACTTGCAAACGTTTGCCACTCTCAGGAAAATAAGAGCATCTGCTGTTATGATTACTCGTTAGTATTTTCCACGGATTAGGTTAACAGGTCTGAGGAAATCAAACCCAGGCTCCAACTTACTCTTACAAAACACATTTCGTCTGAGACAGTGGTTATCAGATCGCTTCCAGCTGGAACTTTAACCACACGCAGAAATTCCTGCGGGTCTCCACTGTACGTTGTCCGATAAGAACCAAAAGTGGAATGTGACGACAAACAAATTTTAGTTAAACTCCCCAATATCAAATTTGATTGAAATCAGTTCACTCGTTTTCAAATTGTTACAAGCATACATGCGGATGGACACGGTGACTTTAATACGCGGTCAGCAGAGTTATGAAAGCCTAAAAGCGGCAACATTCAAACCTCAAGTATCACGGACATCTTAATGTGTTTACACACAAATCACTCGTACTTGCAAACTATAAACATATTTTAATTTTCTAAAGTAGACGTCAGTGTATTATTAAAGTTGATATATGCTTCCCACGAAATAAGAAACCTAACGTGCCGGTATACGAGAAGTTCTAGCCGACTATGATCATTTTATGGCCTTGTACTGTATATTTAACTAAACGTAAACATTTATTTATCAGTTTTGTCAGGGGACATTCCGTTATCAATTTATAGCGCCAAGTTTTGCTACGATATTTCAACACAAGATGAAGAAGTCGAAGGAAATTAAATAAACGGCAAGATCGTACAGAAATTCAAATGCACGAAAAACACAAATGGAAGATACATGTACCAATTGGAGTACACCTATCCACTCTTGATATTTCACGAATAATGCAATAAATTGCTAAAGTTATGCGTAGTGACATCATTTTACATGCTTGAGAACTTTACACGAAACAATCGTTAGCCACGTCCTGCTGGCATTAAAAAGACTCCAGATAAACCACTTTGAATTCCTGTTTGACTTCGTCTCGGCGTTGAGGTATCGAATGGGTGTTTGGTTGCACGCTTATGACAAAATTCTCACCTTAGTGTCTACGTTTCATATACAATATCATATTTTTTGTTTCGATAATTGCATATTATGGTTGTACCGTTATCTGAGTACAATATGTAGAAATGATTCATAAACCACCCCCACATCATCCCTGAAGATGAAGACAGTACGTTTATCCGAAACACTGGCATCTACCAGGGAGTCTATATGGCGTCAAAACCCAGAAGCGCATCATGAACCCGGAAGCAGCTCAATTGTAAACGCAAAGTAGCTTACAACTGAAAAAACAATACTGTAGACCTATAGCTTAATACAGCTGCAATTCGACATTAAAAACAGAAGTAGATTTACATCGTTAATCACTCGTAAATAAAATATTTAGAAGATCTTCTCTCGATTTAAAGACATCTTCTGACCGTGGTTGATGCGCCTCCTTGCCATCTGTTCAGACAAAACAGTCACCTTGCCTGACTTCCTCTTTGCTGGGACCGAAATTTGTTGCGACCGCTTATGAAAAGTTTATACCAAAGCCAAAGGAGCCTACAAAACATAACGTGGTTTCTGGTAAGCAGTTTCAGTTCATTGCAGATTAGGTACAGATGCGGTCAGAACAAACCTAAATCCAAATACTAACAATGATTAGGTGTACAGAAAGGAAATACGGGTTTATTCTTCAAATATTTATGCAAAGATTAGGCTCACGTTATTCTGGAAATGCCTTCCCTAAAACGATCGGGTAAGGAAAATGGGAGTATTCTTTAATCGCGTTTCGCATTCACAGAGTCAGGTACCCTCCTTTACATTTGCATGACATCGAAGATTAGTAATAAAAAATTATCATTTAAATAATATAGCCATTAAAAACCCTACTGCTTTGTTCTGTGTTATCGTTTTCAAAGACATTGTCCATATTGAATAAATAATCTCTTACGTCAGACATTCACAGCATTTGTTAATTAGTCTCCACCGTAATGAAAATAACCGGCCTTTGTGAAATTAATATAAACTGTGAGATTGTGATGAATAATATTGCATGTGGAATCTAGTTTAGCTTCTCCACCACCAATGGCTTTTCAATTGCATTCTCACAGCAGGAGGGCATTTCAGACCACAGAAAGAAGCGTGTCTCTGTGCTGCGTTAATTCAATCTTCCTGCACTACCCATTGACAACCAAATTGGATTGTTCAAGGCTTCGCTCTGTTTCTTTCTTTATCCACGGCTTCAAAATGGGCGTGCAAAGACAAGTTTCAATAAAGAGCTTCCAGAATTGGAAGACGACTTCAGTTCTTATAGTATAAAAATGATACATATCTTCAGACAACTGCGGTTAGACGTGCCAGAGACGTTTCTCACAACCACGGAGTTATGAAAAATCCATATCGGACGTAAAGCTACAGTTGAATTTATGGTGTACATGAAACTAAATAAATACAGATGTTTTAATCTAAATCCTTCCTACCATGCGGATGGTTTTGTTGCACGATTGTATTAAAAAAAATAAACCGACTGAGTAAATTCGGTATTTGCTCTGAATAACAAATATTTCTAGGATCTCCCATTTTTTTGCCATTCATCCGACATTCTCTGCATAGTTAACATACTACAACCAACGAAACGAACGATCACTGCAGCTGATACATTCATTAAATGACATTCATACAGTCACTTGAAACTAAAACATGACGAACCAAAAATATTTCAAACACCAGCCAAAAGTTTCTTTCTTTAACGACGGTTTCTCAACTACAAAGGATATATAATGTCGAATTTGTGGCTGTAGAAGGAAGCGGTGATGTTAATTTCAGGTACTACTTCAACCAGGAGGGGCTGAGGAAAACAACGAAAACTTCAGTCACGATTTCCGGCCCCCGGGGCAAGAACTAGCCCTGGGAAGTCTCTGATGAAGCGTGGGCAGTGGCCATTCAACAGCTACGTTCGGTCTTCCGCTTTTCAAATTAATGATTCGCTTTGGAATTGTAATTACCTGCGATCACCGTCACAAAGGTTCAACGTGGCATTCCCTAAAGCTGAAATTTATCGTAAATACAGATTTATTACGAAAAAGAAAAAAAGGTTTCTATTCAGTCATGACAACTATTGCTCATTTATTTTTCTGCGCAGATGAAAAAAAGACGATGGTGGCGGAGGAGGAGAAATCTGAGCAGACAAAGGCCTATTGAAGAAGATTTCTGTCTTCTGGGTTGTTGCGCCGTCTAGACTGGTCGATGTTTACCAACTTTTCAGAGGTCATACTGCCTCCATCATCAGGGCGATGAGTCTGAAGATTTCTGTCTTCTGGGTTGTTGGGCCGTGTAGTCTGGTCGATGTTTACCAACGTTTCAGAGGACATACTGCCTCCATCATCAGGGCGATAAGTCTGAAGATTTCTGTCTTCTGGGTTGTTGCGCTGTGTAGTCTGGTCGATGTTAACCAACGTTTCAGAGGTCATACTGCCTCCGTCATCATGGCGATGAGGTTTTCACAGCGGTGAGTATGAAGATTTCCGTCTTCTGGGTTGTTGCGCTGTGTAGACTGGTCGATGTTTACCAACTTTTCAGAGGTCATACTGCCTCCGTCATCAGGGCGATCATCGTCCTATTAACTTGAATTGGGGAAACAAGACATAAATGCAGAAATATTGTACTGAAATCACATTGAAGACACTACGACAGGTGTTAAGACACAGGCTGGAAAGACATGAAGTGGTTGCAACAGGTTTACGATCGTGGAATGCTTTGGTATCAGCGGCGTTGAACCTTGGGTATTTCTACCACAAGTTAGTTTGTTAGTTAATATCATGATTTTGGGCATGTCCAGACAAGGGGCTCTGTCCGATACAGTATAATTTTTACAAACTATAAGAAGAACGGCAAAGGATATGCACTAGACAATATTGCACTTAGAGCGTAACAAATTAATTGTCTAGTCGATCCGACTGTATTATAGTGGCATGAGTCAACATGACGACAATCGATACTAGAGCTCACGGCAAGCGAAACACTCCTTTATGGCGCTTCGAGTCATTTGTTTCAAACTACGTATTGCGTCTCTGCCACTGACGCTAATTGCCCAAGGCAATAACACAATACATGATACAGTTGTAATTACAGCATTGATTTGCTGATTAATTCTCTAGTTCTGAGTCCAATGAGATATACAAAACTACGAAGAACGATTTTGCAAAGGTCTTTGATAAGTGGATTCGCTGAAGCTATGGCGTTATATTGGACCTGTAATCAACATACCTACATGTGGTATTTCGAAAATAAAATAAGGGACTCTTCTAGAGACCCTGCGATAAATTTCATAACATGATGGTGAATGAATTCAACTGGTTAAGTCAGGATAAAATGGTGAATTCTTGTAAACACGGAAATTAAACTTCGTGTTCAATTAAAGGCGCAGAATTTATTGACCTGCTAAGCAACTACTAGGTTCTCAAGAAAGACTCTGTTCCACATGGTTAGTCTGTAGTGGAAAAAGGGGCAAAGAATATTTTCATCGGTCCCGTACACAATGTTGTCACGCGTGGAGTCTGGAGGCGCTGTGGCAGCCCCTTGGAAAGAAAAATACAGTACAACACTTCGCTCTACTAAACGTCACACTGTATTGGTCAGCAATCCTGACTTGTATTCGAAAGGTCTCCGTTTAGAGCCTCGACCTAAACAACTATTAATTTTTTCAGGTTTTCTATAATTTTTGTATATAAAGTTAGGCAAATAAAGCAGTACCTTAAAGTGCCCAGTCACTTCCATCTATACAAATACCAATTCGTCATTCACAATCATCGTACCATACGACATTAAACAAACTATAGCATGACAAAGCGTCGTAAGATGAATAATTTCACTTTAGAATTAGCATCACCTTGCATCAAACTTCAGAACACTTCTCAGTTCTCTAGAACTTGTAAACTAATGACAATCCATAGGGCAAACAAATTTATTCATATTAAATCATACAATTCACAAGACTATAGTATATTATAAAGCATAAAAGGTTGCGACCTTTTATGCTTTATAACAAACCATCGTCTTATGATTTGTATGATTTAATATTAATTAATTTGTTTGCCACTGATGATGACCTCTTGAGGTCGAAACGCATTTGACACTAAGTGTCTATTCAAAGTGTAAACAGTTTTTGTTTGCATGCATGATTTAATATATCAATACACTGCATGGTACGCAAGGTTTTAAGTCCACAGGGCGTCAGATAATGAACTGTATCTTTGGTTTCATTAAATGTGTGAATTCTTAATTTTCTGTAACGTCTTCATAAAGCCGAATGTAAAGTACTGTTGGCCTCACTGTACATCACCTCACGTACATGTGCGTTCAGGGCAGCGCTCGTCAATTTAAAATTATTTTGCTTAATGTGGAATATTCCAGAAGCACGTATTATCATCGCCCTCAGACAAGATTTGAAACTGGTACTAAAGGACAGAGTTCGACAGATAACATTTACATGATTCAAGAAAACAATTAATTGAATTCTAATGTCGGCTTTCCACTTGTATTCGTCAGTTATTTTACACAACAATGGCTCAAGTGACACACAACAGACCTCTGCAGTTCCTCATCCGCCGTTCCTGATCAGCCGCCCCATAACCTCGATTCCCCATACATCGTCTTAATCAGAATCGCTCCGGAAGTGTGCTACATAAGACAATTAGCGAAAACAACGGAAATGGCTGACATCTTGTTTTTGACTGGCGGCAATATATTCAGCAAGTCTCTTAAGCAGGTCAAATTGAATGAGAACAAAATAGGATTCGAGCTTTTCACGGCGGTGAATCCGAAGATGACTGTCTTCTGGGCTGTTGCGCCGTGTAGTCTGGTAGAAGTTTACCAAAGTTTCAGAGGTCTTTGCTGCCTCCATCATCAGGGTGATGACTCAAAAACCTCTGAAACGTTGGTAAACTTCTACCAGACTACACGGCGCAACAACCCAGAAGACAGTCATCAACTTCCCAATTTGTATTCACACCTAACGCTAGAGATGAGAAATCAAGATGGTTGAGACAGCCAAGGTGTGCACCATGAATAGAGAAATAAAGAGGGAAATCCATTTGAGAAACCTATTCGAAGACGGTATGACATCATCAGAACAGATCTTGCGATAATACAGAATGAATTTGTGACACGGAATGAACTAAGCTAGTCATGTGGTCCAATGGCGGATTCTGAGTGAACGAAGTTTAATAAAAGCAAAGAATTTCTTGAACTGTAGGGTCTCTGGATGAGTTGATAGGCAACCATACACACACACATTATCAATCTGACAGAGACAGAAGATGCTCCCTGTTATTGACTTTCACAGACCTGTAGAAACAGTGGACGAATGAGCGTCTTTTGTATTCCATTTGAGGCTAAATCAGGTTCCCCCGTTCTAGGCTTCACAACGTGTCAGAATTGAAGCCGACAGTGTTATAATTTCCGAGACAAACGAATTTCATAGACAGTACTAGCTAGTACCAGACACCACGAATAAACCAAAGCAACACGCTATTTGCGTCACCACTCAACGCAAAACTCGTTTGGAAAGAGGCGTGTTTATTCTTAACCAAGTGTACATGCTTTCTTCGGGCTGAGATACCACATAAACAAAACTGTATTTTGTTCCATTAAAATAAAATAACATGTTACGTAATCAACGTCATGAGACGCCGGTAAAAAAAAAAGATCAGTGCGAAACGCAGTCCTCACACTAATAATGTCTGGATGATACCAGTACTGGTTATTAATGCATAATAAGATAACACAGAACGCAGAAAAACCACAGAACATCTGCATTTGATGTAGCCCTACTGTACTTTGTTCTCCACACTGTTCGTTTCAGTCAACATAACTTCGTAAATACACAGGGGTAATCCTGAGTGGTATACCTTCCGGCAATACTAAGCCAGAGAACAACGAAGTATGACGAACAAGTATGATGGAAGTTGAACGCATCGGTAAACGCCTACAAGTTTCTGCACAGGTAACGCTCAGTGTTGGTTGATCTAAGTGACAAGATGTTACAGGAGTACGGAAGAAACTGTAATAATGACAAGCTTTCTTTATCTGTAGATCTCTCTTCGCCGAAGATAAATAAAAGATGGGGTATCGAGGAGGGAGAGGTAGGCGAAACATCTGACGCGCATGGGGGAAACAAGAAGTGCATGAATAATTTTAATTGGAAAACAAGAAGAAACTTGAAAGACTGAGGCGGAGATGAGGATAATATTAAACATGATAGTAAACAAATACGTGAAGATGTGGACTATATTCGATTGGCTCAAAACAGGGTCTGTTGAAGGTCGATTGTGAACACGGTATCGATTATTCGTTTTCCACAAGACAATAAATTTCACTATTTGAGTAACCAAGTTATAAGCTTCTCAAGAAGGATTCTTTTCCATGGAATGAATACGTGAGTAACCGACAGACCCTGTACAAAATATAACTTAATTTTCACCATACTGTGTCCACATCACAAACAGCCACATTCAAAAGCAGAGTTCTGAATCTGGATGTGGATCTGTATAGCACTAAGCTGCTCTGAGGGATGATTTATAGAAGCTGCCCCTTATTATCTGAAATTCGTTTCCATTCTTTGACTTCAATAACGTCTACTTTTCACCGAAATGTCAGCAATTTGAATGCCGTGGTTAGTGTGTACGACTCGATCATCAATCACGAGTCACACGTCGGAAACCGCTGACCTGGACCAAAGTTGGAACAGCTTCAGCGCTCCATCTGAAAATGCGCATGTCCCAATGTCACTTCGCTCCAGCATTTGCCTGAAATGAACTGCACGCAAGACTTCCACATCGACAAATTACACAGCAACACAGCATTTATACTCTGGAAGAATCAGATTCGAATCTCGTCCGGGTTACCGGTTATCCTGACAATTTTGTGGTGTTTCCATCAGCCGGAATAGTGCGTTCAAACAGACGTCTGCCACCTTGGCATACACTTTAATACAGCTAGCATTCATGAGTATCTCTTGAGATTATTAGGCGCTCTGTAGCCTATGCAGCTGATACAGTATCGTTAAGTAGGCTGATTTTAATGAGTGATATTTCGAAGGCGTATTCATCACGAGTGTGTACTGAAGAGTGGGTGTCAGTACTTCAAGCAATGGTGGCAATGTCTCCGGCACAAAAAACAAAAAAAAGGGGGAAGGCGAGTGTGCAGTTATCGATCCTTTCAACATCGATGGTACTGTTCGACCAGACAACACGGCTTACACTCACAGAACCCCTTCTCATAAAGAATACCTGTGAATGGAATAAAAAAACGGAATGTGTAAATGCACGAAGCGTGTTTCTGCATTCTATTCAGGAAAAGTTTCTCGATTCTGCAAACGTGTCTTCCT